>NW_012117188.1:593764-602979 GCF_000951035.1 Colobus angolensis palliatus
CTCGCCATCAGAGAAATGCAAATCAAAACCACAATGAGATACCATCTCACACCAGTTAGAACGGCAATCATTCAAAAGTCAGGAAACAACAGGTGTTGGAGAGGATGTGGAGAAATAGGAACACTTTTACACTGTTGGTGGGGTTGTAAACTAGTTCACCCATGTGGAAAACAGTATGGCGATTCCTCAAGGGCATAGAACTAGAAATACCATATGATCCAGCCATCCCATTACTGGGTATATACCCAAAGGATTATAAATCATGCTGCTATAAAGACACACGCACACATATGTTTATTGCAGCATCATTCACAATAGCAAAGACTTGAAATCAACCCAAATGTCCATCAGTGACAGACTGGATTAAGAAAATGTGGCACATATACACCATGGAATACTATGCAGCCATAAAAGAGGATGAGTTTCATGTCCTTTGTAGGCACATAGATGCAGCTGGAAACCATCATTCTCAGCAAACTATCACAAGAACAGAAAACCAAACACCGCATGTTCTCACTCATAGGTGGGAACTGAGCAATGAGATCACTTGGACTCAGGAAGGGGAACATCACACACTGGGGCCTATTATGGGGAGGAGGGGGGGAGGGATGGCATTTGGAGTTATACCTGATGTAAATGACAAGTTGATGGGTGCTGACGAGTTGATGAGTGCAGCACACCAACATGGCACAAGTATACATATGTAATAAACCTGCACGTTGTGCACATGTACCCTAGAACTTAAAGTAGAATAATAATAAAAAATAATAATAAATAAATAAATGAAAGAAAGAAAACTTATTAACCTTTGGCAAGAATAGTAAGGTTTTATGAAACTTGAGCCATGACCCCCTCCTTTATAAACTTCCCCCAGCTCTTTGTTAGCTCTACTTGGATGAGTTACTCCAGCTATGGCCAAGAAGATGGGGGCTCTTCTATCCCAGATCCTAGTCTTGGATTATGGTTTCACCCTAGGAAGAGGAGTCTTCCAAGTGTTTTTCACCCCTGTAGCTTTGTGTTGCAGAAACCCTATTTCAAGTAGACATGATGAAAAAAATCCCACCTCCCTCCAATGCAGCCCCTACTTATAGGGTGAAAGTTCTACCCCAGGCATGACAGGCCAAAACTACCGGGGTCCAAATTATCCCAATTTACTCATAGGGTACGGGTTCCATGCCAGGAGAGTCAATCCAAGAAGACTAGGGACACCACCCCCAATACCTTCTTGTAGGGAAGGGCTCTCACTTTGGGAATAGTGGGTCTTTCCACCAGCTCTGGTACATAGGAGTTCTGCCTAGGGGGAAATGCAGGCATGAGTACAGATGAAGAAGTTTCATAACTCTGCCTGGGAAGAATGACTTTATTAGGAACAGAGCTCAGAGAACTTAATACCTAAAAGTGTTATCACAAACAATAGAGAGATTGGTGAAGAGCAGTTAAGAGGCAGCTAACAGCACAATGATAAGGGCAAAATGGCTCAGCAGCCAGAATTTTAATAGAATCAGAGAAAGATACAGCCTCTTACTATCACTACTGTATTAGTCTGCCATTACAGAATACACAGACGAGGCAACTTGAACAACAAAATTTATTTTCTCACAGTTCTGGAGGCTAAAAGTCCAATATCAAGGTGTTGGTGGAATTGGTTCCTTATTAGGGTTGAGCTTCAGATAGATACCTTTTTGCTGTGTCTTCAAATGATCATCCCTTTGTCTGGGTTGTCTGCTTACTAATCTCCTGTTCTTATAAAGGCACCAGTCATATTGTATTAAGGCCAACCCTAATGATCTAATTTAAGCTTAATTACCTCTTTAAAGGTCATATCTACAAATATAGTCACATTCTGAGGTACTTGGGATTAGGACCTCAAATATGAACTTTTGTGGGACATAATTGCCCATGACAACTGCTAACCTTGGGGATTTGAGAGGCTATGTACTATGCTCCAGGCTTTACACACTAGGGAGAAATTATAGCATGATGTGGGGCAGCCAAGATAGCATTCCCAAAGCCACACGTATTTCCATCCACAAGGGGGAAAAACCTCACTGGCAAAGGGGGTTAAACACAACCTCTGACAAAATATTGACTAACAATAAGATACTCAAATGCAGGGACAACTCCTAAGAAGCAGGCCTAAAATTAAAATCACATGCATCCCTGGGAATCTGAAAGGCTGTTTGCATGTCTGAGACTGTTTCATTGCCCCACAATGAGAGCAGGGGCATCCAAACTGATAGTCCATAGATGACATTGGGCAAACAAAGTAAACTGTCTCAACTGCAATAGTAGCCTCGAAGGAACACACACATCGAGCATTAAAAGGGTAAAAACATAATTAGGTAATGGGGCTTAAACACAACCTTTAACCTAGGAATAACTCTTAGATGCCCAAGATAAAGGATAAAACAAGTGGGAAAATATCTGAGTAGGGACAGCAGAGACTCCACATGACAGAGAAAATAGACTTTGCAGAAGGAGTTCAAGAGTTCAGCGAAGTCACTAAACAAATAAACAAATAGTCAAACCATCAACAACAGTATCCTTCCTCTTTACTGAGGGGAAGTTGCTAAATTTTATCTAAATACCCAATTTTAAACAAAAAATTAAAACACATGTAAAAATAGAAAAATGTGATCCATATACAATTTAACAAGAATAGTTGAAGACTTCAATGTCTTCTTTTACTTAAAAATAGAATTAGGCATAAATCAACAAGCAAACAGAAGACATGAACACTATGAACTATCTAGACCTAACAAACATCTACAAAATACTTCATCCAACAGCAGCAAAATAGACATTCTTGTCACATTCTCCAGGATAGATCATATGTGAGGCTGTAAAAGAACCCTCAACAAATATAAAAGGATTAAAATTATACAAAATTTGTTCTCAGAGCAGAGTAACAATTAAAATAGACAAAAATAACAGAATAAAATTCAGAAAATCTATAAATATGTGAGAATTAAACAAGACATTCCTAAACAACTAATGGGCCAAGAAAAAGTCACATAGGAATCCCTATGGGATACAGACAATCACTGCTTAGAAAGAAATTTGTATTTGGAAATGTCTATATCAAAAAAGAGGGCAAATCTCAAATCAATAAGCCAGTCTTTCACCATAAGAAAGAGCAAACCAAACCCAATGCAGATAAAGAGAAAGAAGATAATAAAAATTAGAGCAGAGATAAGTAAAAATATAAAATAGAAAAACAATAGAAAAAAATAAAATTAAAAATGTTTTGGGAAAACTTCAAAACTGATAAACTTTTTGCATAGCAGACCAAGAAAAACAGAAAAAAATACTTATGATATAAAATGTGTTATAGGAAAATACTGTTAACAATTATATGCTAGCAGATTTGATAACCTAGATGAAATTGAGACATTACTAGAAAGACACAAACTACTAAACTGACTCAAAAGGAATAGAAATCTGATAAAATATGAAATACAAAATGTGATATTTAGTTAGTAATTGTAAACAAATTTTCTCTTCCCAACACACACACATAAAACCCAGGACCGGAGACATTTAATAGTGAATTCTATCAGACATTTAAAGAAAAGTTAATATCAATTACTCACAACCTCTTAAAAAAGCAGAAGAAGAGAGAACACTGTTCGACTCATTCTACAAGGCCATTAGCACCCTTATGCAAAAAATCAACAAAGAAAACTATGGACTGATATTCTTATAAACACAGAAGCAAAAATCTGCCACAAAACATAAGCAAATTGAATCTAGCAACATATAAAAATGATTTACACAATAACAAAGTGAGATTTATCCCAAGAATTCAAAGTTGGTTTAAAAACCTGAAAATTAATTAGTGTGATCCATCATATTAATAAAAGAAAAAGGTTTCATGATGATCTCAATAGATTTGGAAAAGTACAGTCAGTCCTCATTAACATAACTGATAAGTTCTTGGAAGCTGTACGTTTAAATGAAATGACATATAAAAATCAATTTTACCATAGGCTAATTGATGTAAACAAGATTTAAGTTCCTAGATCATATTTTTGGTCAAAAAAATCATCACCAAACTTCTAAATAAAGACCCAAAACACTTTAATGTTAAACATTGAAATAGGAAGGGGGTCAAGACGGCCGAAGAGAAGCAGCTGCAGTCCACGGTACTCATGGAGAGGAACCAAAGGGGCAAGTGAAGACAGTACCTTCAACTGAAATATCGAGGTTCTCGCATTGGGACTGATTAGCCAAACAAGTTGACCCATTACCTATGAAGAAGGAAGAAAAGCAGGGTGAGGTGATGGCGCACCCGGGAGCAACACAGAGCCAAGGCAACCCCCACCCCCAGCCAAGGGAAATGGTGAGTGATTGTGCAACCCCACCTGGGAACCCACGCTCCTCCCACATCTTTGCAACCACGGATCAGGAGATCCCCTCATGATCCTGTGCCACCAGGGCCTTGGTTCTGACACACAGAGCTGTGTGGAGTCTCAGCAGAGCAGCTGACCAGGCACACACAGAGACCCAGGAGCTTTACATACTCCATCCTGGGGATCCCCAATGATGGTGTCTGCAACTCAGACAAGGCAGGAGGACCGTGCATACCCCTAGGAAGGGGGCTGAATCCAGGGAGCCAAGCAACATAATTCTGTGGTACCCCCTTCCATGTCGCCTCACCAGATAAGACTCACTGGCTTGAAATTCTAGCCAGACCATGGCAACAGGGTGGAATTTGCCTGGGGCTGGTAGGAGCTCCCAGTGGGAGGTGTAGCCGTCATCTCTGTGGTTTGGTCTACTCAGCCTTTCCAGCATGCTGGCTTTGAAGAGTCCAAACGGCCCAGATGAGGAAGGGTCTCCCCCAACACAGCACAACTGCTTTTCCAGATCATGGCCAGACTGCTTCTTTAAGTGAGACCCTGATTCAGTCCTCATCACTGGACAAGACCTCCCAGCCAGGGCTTCAGTCATTCCAGCCAGTTTTCCATGAACAGAGCTCTAATTTCCCCCTGGGAAAAAGTTCCTGAGGGTGGGGCAGGCCACCATTGTGGCTGTTCAGGTTTCCCAGTCAGTTCAGCCTGTGGACCCACAGAAATACAAACAACTACCAGAGAATACTATAAACACCTCCACGCACATAAACTAGAAAATCTAGAAGAAATGCACAAATTCCTGGACATGTACAGCCTCCCAAGACTGAACTAGGAAGAAGTTGAAATGTTGAATAGACTGATAATAAGTTCTAAAATTGAGGCAGTAACAAATAGCCTACCAACAGAATAAAAAAAAGAAAAAAATAAAAAGAAAAAAAGCCCAGGACCAGATGGATTCACAGCTGAATTCTGCCAGAGTTACAAAGAAGGGCTGGTATCATTTCTACAGAAATGATCTCAAAAAATTGAAAATTGAATGATGCTGGCCTTGTTCTATAC
Organism: Colobus angolensis palliatus; assembly: GCF_000951035.1. Taxonomy (NCBI): domain Eukaryota; kingdom Metazoa; phylum Chordata; class Mammalia; order Primates; family Cercopithecidae; genus Colobus; species Colobus angolensis. Next base: position 599,176 of record NW_012117188.1, read on the forward strand.
CAAAACCTGGCAGAGATACAACAAAAAAGAAAACTTCAGGCCAATATCCTTAATAAGCATCGATACAAAAATCTTCAGTAAAATACTGGCCACCTGAACCCAGCAGCACATCAAACAGCTTATGCATCACAATCAAGCAGGTATCATCCCCAGGATGCAAGGTTGTTTCAAAATACACAAATCAATAAATATGATTCATCACATAATCAGAACTAAAGACAAAAATCACATGATTATCTCAGTAGATGCAGAAAAGGCCTTAGATAAAATTCAACAGTCCTTCATGTTAAAAACTCTCAATAAACTAGATATTGAAAGAACATACCTCAAATAATAAGAGTCATATATGACAAACTCACAGCCAATATTATGCTGAATGGGAAAAAGCTATAAGCTTTGCCCTTGAAAACTGGCACAAGAGAAGGATATCCTCTCTCACCACTCCTATTCAACACAGTATTGGAAGTTCTGGCCAGGGCAATCAGGCAAGAGAAGCAAATAGTTTTCGATTAGGAAGAGAGGAAGTCAAACTCCCTTTGTTTCAGATGACATAATCTTATATCTAGAAAATTCCATCATCTCAACCCAAAAGCTACTTAAGCTGATAAGCAACTTCAGCAAAGTCTCAGGATAAAAAAATCAATGTTCAAAAATTGCTAGCATTCCTATACTCCAACAACAGGGAGGCAGAGAGCCAAAGCATGAATGAACTCCCACTTACAATTGCCACAAAAATAATAAAATACCTAGAAATACAGCTAACGAGGGAAGTGACGGACCTCTTCAAGGGGAACTACAAACCACTGCTCAAAGAATCAGAGATAACACAATCAAATGGAAGAACATTCCATATAGCTTGTGTTCATGGATTGGAAGTCTTCATATTGTATTCTTAGCTATGACACGACAAGCACAAGCAACAAAAGAAAAGTAAATAAACTGGACTGCATCAAAATTAAAAATCTTTGTGCATCAAAGACACTCTGAAGAAAATAAAAAAAAAATAACAGAATGGGAGAAAATATTACACATCATGTATCTGATAAGGGCCTTGTATCCAGAACATATAGAGAACTCTTAAAACTCAATAACAAAAAGACAAACAGCTCAGTTAGACAAATGATCAAGGAACTTGAATAGACATTTATTATAAGAAGATATACAAATGCCTAATAAGTACATGAAAAGATACTTAATATATTTAGTCATTAGGAAAATGGAAAACAAAAATTCCTTGTGGTAACACTTCATACCTACTAGCATGCCTGTAATTAAAAAGATACATAATAATATGTGTTGGTAAGGATGTGGAGAAACTGGAATTCTCTTATAATGCAGTGAGAATGTAAAATGGCACAGTCACTTTGGAAAACTGCCAGTTCCCCAAAATGTTAAGAATATAGAGGCATCGTATTACCCAGTCATTATACACGTAGGTATATAACCAGGAGAATTGAAAACAAATATACACACAAAAAAATTTGCAAACTTTTACAGCTATTCTTAGTGGTATTATTCACAATAGCCAAAAAGTAAAAATAATGCAAGTTTCCATCAACTAATGAATACGTAAACAAAATGGATTAGATCTTTATGATGGAATACTATTTAGCAATAAAGAGAATTGAATTAATGTTTCATGCTGCAGCATAGATGGACCTTGAAAACATGCTAAATGAAAGCCAGTCACAAACCACCACATATAATATGATTTAATTTACATGAATTATCCAGAATAGGCAGATCTGTAGAGATGGAAAGAGGATTAGTGGTTGCTAAGGGCTGAGGGAAGGGGAAAATGGGGAGTGATTGCTGATGAGTATGAGTTTTATTTTGTCGGGGAGATGGAATGTTCTAAATTTACATCGTGTTGATGTTTGCACAATGTTGCGTATATATAAAATACATTGAATTGTATATTTTAAATGGATAAATTTTCTTACATGAATTATGTCTTGATAACACAATCAAACACTAATTACAAAATAGTCTGCCAAATATTTTAGTACTAGAATTCATCTCAAGACCTCAACTCCTTTTAAATCTTCCTTACACATTTTACTTTTGTTTTGAAGAATACCTTAGCTGTATTTTAAATATTATACCAAATGCTCTCAACTTAAGTAAATTTACTTCTTATTTGAAAATGCTGCCATTTTCACTCTCCCAGTGGGTAGAAATAATTCTGTTAGTTGAGTATCTTAATATCATAAACAGAATGCTAATTATTATTGAATTGATCGTTAAGCAAGTTACTCCAATGTGGTAAGACTATTAAAGCTTATCCATATCACAAATCTATTGCTTATGTAGGTTTAGTCAAATAATGGCAAAGGCTCTCTGAACCTGTTGCATAGTCACAGTAAGTCAGGTGATCTTCAGAGTAGGCTCAACATTATGGTTTCCTTGTGTATTAGGTCAAATGGGCACCTCTTTTCTTACCATGTTCATTTTAAAAGCCCACCATTCTATAAAAATTTACTTCCAGCATTTCCATGACTGAAGTTTTAAAACAAATTCAACCTTGAAAATAGCCATTAGTGTTAAGTGGTCTCTCGGTTCAGCAAACAAGATGTACCAATCCATAAATGTCTAAAATCGGAGCGATGTTGACCAGCCATTTGTTCTGTTTCTGGTAAGTTAACTACCAATGTTCTGTGTTTTAAAATCTAGGACAAATAATAATGATCTTAATTTTGAGCTTTACCCTGCATCATTTTGCACAAATAAAATTTAGCTTTATTAGCTATTAGCACAAAACTCTTCTACCACATTCTATTCATCTTAATGAATAAAGTTGGTCAAAATCTAAGCAACTAAAAAAAATTACATAAAAAGCAAAGGTTTAGTTTGCTACCAAAACCAATGAATGATTTAGATGTTACAGTCTTTCTGTGGGAAATGGATAAAATAGAAAAGCAAAACAAATAGAACCAGGAACTGGTAATGACCTTGCTAGCATGGAAAGTCATGCCAGTATTATCTAAATTGATATACAAGCACAGAAAAGGAATAAAAATGTATTCAGAAAATAAAGTGCTGATGCTGAGGGAAGAGATGTTAACAAATGATAAATTAAAAGGAATATTTGTTCCCGTTTTTACTCAGATGTAATTTGTGAATCCCATAAAAAGCATAGGGTGCTTGTTTGATGTTCTTGCCTTATGAATCTTAAAATTTCTCTGCAACAAAGTGATCTTCTTTAAGGGTTTACACAAATCAAGTTGATAAAAGATTTGTGTGGCCAAACCTTGGCCAACCTATGAAGAACTTGTGATTTGTCTTTTCTCTCCCCTTTCCTTCTTATTCCTGCCTTCTGGTGCAACCTTCTCATTGCCCTAAAGATCTGTCCTAGAGACTCTCTAATGTGCTCTTATCACAGTCAGAAGTATTGATTTACCTTCATCCAGATGCATATCACTTTAAAGCATAATAGTATCTGGAGTTGGAAGTAATTTTTGGATACAACGCTTCAGAGTATACCTAAGAGAGCCTACATTTGAAAAGGATAAATTGTCAAAAGGAAATGATGAATATCTAGTGATTTTTCACATAAAAATTGAAACAGGGATAAAGGACCGATGACTATCTTGGAAGACAAAAGCCCACTTTTACCTCAAGTCAGCCCTCTAGAAGTGAATGTGGGCATCAATTCTCTTGAAATTTAGCTTTGTGCGTCTCTCTCTGCCTAGACCCTACTACATCAAATTAAAGGAAGATCATCTAGTTTCATGTATTTTCATACTTTTCTCTATGTAAGGAGACATAGAATTTCAGAACTGTTTCTTTTTTTTTTTTTTTTTT
>NW_012117188.1:607834-612065 GCF_000951035.1 Colobus angolensis palliatus
TGTCCGGCACTCTCAAGTGAGATGACCCCAGTACCTCAGTTCAAAATGCAGAAATCACCGGTCTTCTGTGTCCTTCGTGCTGGGAGTTGGAGACTGCAGCTGTTCCTATTCGGCCATCTTGCTCCGCCCCCCCAGAACTGTTTCTTATAATTTCACTTTGGATAGTGAGAAAAAGACAGGCCCAGTAAGTGAGGTGAGGGTTTTAAAGGTTTACCTGTGCTTCAGGAAATTTGATCAATTAAAAATGTATTTAATATATTTACAAATTGGATAAGATTTTATCTGAGCAATTTCTGATTTAAAAAAGGGTTAAAACCCAATGTTTCAACCCCTCTGTTGTCTGCTGAGGGTCACACATGAATGTGGCAGCAGGGTTGGAATCCAAGTCCACTGATTTTCAACCCAGTGCACATACATACCATCTTGCCTCCATATTGGCATCTCGGCATTCCATCTTCATTTTTGCCCAGATTATTAAGTGAAAGCCAATTTTGAAGGGTACCTCATCATATATGGATTCTACATTATCCCTTCAATAATATGGGCAAAACAAAATGAGGCAATGTAGCAACAATTGCATGTTACTTAGTTAACATCCCAACGTTGGACAAAATAAAATGAGGCAATGCAACAATAATTGCAAGTTATTTAGTTAACATCCCAATCACTCTTCCAAGCATCCCTCCTTACATTGCCATTGAAACAAAACTGATGTATTCTAAATCTCCTAGCATAACCATAGACATAATAAATAAAATCCTCTTTATCTTCTGATTTTAAGTCCATAAGCAACCCACATATATCCTATGATAGCAGATTTTTACTGAATATGGTTCTACACCCCAGCACTACCTGAATAAATCTGTGTACAACATCTGGGTTTTCCTTTCTGCATAATGTTGCTCCCTGTTGTGTTGCACTGAAATTATTTCCAAAATGAGCTGCTCTGTGGAAAAGGGAGCTACGATGTTGGAGGCTACTGAGGTCTTGAAGTTCTGTCTTCTGGTTCTAAATGTGGAAGAACATTTCTACTTCTTGGGAACCACTCTTATCTTTTTTTTACTGAAAATAAATGAACCAGGAATGCTTTCTCCTCCAAAATTACATGCCATATTTTATAGAAAGAAGATTTAAAGAAAGAGTTTTTATTCTATCTATGAAGCAGGCCGCACCTTGAACATAAAAAGACAAAATCTTATGCCTGATAGGAATAGTTATGAAATGACTATTCAGATAACGCCTTCTGTGAATAATGCAGAGCACACCTGGTACTGTGTGGACACAAAGCAGAGTCTAGCAGCTGAGAGGTTTGGACCTAGCAATGATCAACATATGTTCACTTCCCAAATTGAGTAGTTATTAGCTATTTCACTTTGGCAAGTTCAGCTTTTTATGTCCCAGTTTCCTTATGTGTAAAATACAAATAAAACTAGTTCCAGCTTCAGAAGGATTTTTAAAAAATTGCATGTAAATGATTTAAAATAGCAATTTAAATAATTTATTTTATAAATAATACATATAGCATTTTGGGAGGCCAAGGAGGGCAGTTGCCTGAGCTCAGGAGATCGAGACAAGCCTGGGCAACATGATGAAACCCCATCTCTACTAAAAAATACGAAAGAAATTAGCTGGGCATGGTGGCCTGTGCCTGTAGTCCCAGCTCCTCAGAAGGCTGAAGCAGGAGAATTGCTTGAACTTGGGAGGTGGAGGTTGTAGTGAGCCAAGATCACACGACTTCACTCCGGCCTGGGCAACAGAATGAAACTCTGTCTCTAAAAAAAAATAAAAATAATAAAATAACACAAAAATAATTATTATTGACTTTATTAGGTTGTAATAATGGCATTGTGGCTTTGTTTAAAAATAAATCTTTGTTAAATATCCATTCTAGAGTATTGGTTAAATAATATGATACTTAGGTTTTGCTTTAAAATACTTCAGCAAAATTCCCCAGGGAAATAGATGAAATATGAATAGTACAGTAGTGACAATCCCGGAAGTTGAATGGCGTTACATAACTGTTAATTATGCTATCATGTTGACCTTGTGTACGTTTGAAAGTTTCCATAATAAAAAGTCAATGAAGGCCAGGCAGGGTAGCTCACATCTGTAATCCCAGGAGTTTGAGACCAGCCTGGCCAACACGGTGAAACCCTGTCTCTACTAAAGATATATAAAAAAAAAAAAAAAAAAAAAAATTAGCTGGGTGTGGTGGCACGCACCTCTAATTCCAGCTACTAGGGAGGCTGAGGCAGGAGAATCACTTGAATCAGGGAGGCAGAGGTTGGGTTGCAGGGAGCTGAGATGGCACCATTGCACTCCAGTCTGGGTGAAAGGGCAAGACTTTGTCTCAAAAAAAAAAAAGTTACTGAAAGAAAGGTACTGTTGTTCAAGGAACAGGTTGAGGATTATTTGTCCTAGTTGACAAAGAAAAAAAAAAAAATGTATGTTGGCTTTGTTACTTCAGTACTTTAGTTTAAACATCTATTTAAAAAATTACAGAAGTTAAATATATATTTGGAAAGATTTTGCTTTTTTCTTATTATTTTAATTGTTTATAACTATAAACTTAAAAGCATTACAATCACAGTGTTTGTATATATACTATTTGTAATATTTGTAGTACTGCTTACTATTTCAATTTATTTCAAATTGTGAGACTAACTTGGCAGTATGTAAAATAAAAATCACTCTTTTACTGAAATCTAAACCTACCAATTGAATTTTTGGGTTTTTTAAAGAATAAAAAGGGGGTAACAATGTTGAACTTTATCTGAACCCTGTGCTTCCACTATATTCTGTTCTAAGAAATGGCAAACCTAAAAAGGCCACTCTATTGCCCTTACATAATCCAAGATAAGCGTCACCTGTACGCTTCCTCAGTGACTCAGATGAAACAACCCTACACTTTCTCAGGGACTCATAGGGCGTACTTCCATCCTTTGTCAGTGACTCAGGTGGTACCCATCTCTATCATCTGCAGGAGCTCAGAGAGAACTCATCTCTACCCTTTATCAACCACTCAGATGGGACCTATTTCCATCCTTCCTCAGTGACAGATGGAATGCAACTCCATCTTTTTAAAATAACTCAGATAGTATACATTTCCACCCTTCCTCAACGTTTAAGCTAGGACCCATCTCCATGTTTCCTCAGTGATTCAAATAGGACCCATTTCCATTGTTCCTCAGTGACTGAGATAGCATTCATTTCCACCCTTCCCCCATGACCCGGATAGAACTCATCTTCACCTTTACTCAATGACATAGAGAGAGCCCATCTCCACAGTTCCTCAGTGACTAAGATAGAATCTATCTCCATCCTTCTTCAATGATTCAGAAGTAACAGACTCAATCCTTCCTCAGTGATTCAACTGGGACCTATCTTCATCATTTCTCAGTGACTAAGATGTGACCCATCTCTATTCTTTTGCAGTGTCACAGATAGAAGCCAACTCCATCCTTTCTTGAAGACTCAGATAGGACCTATTTTCACTCGTTCTCAGTGACTCAGATAGAACTTCTCTTCACATTTCTTTCATGACTCAGATAGAATCTATCTTCATTTCTCCTTAGTGACTCAGATATAACTCATCTTTATTATTTTTCAATGACTCATATGGCACAAATCTTCACCCTTTCTCAGTGACTCAGATAGAACCTATCTCCATTCTTCTTCAGTCACTCCAGTAAGACTCGTCTCCATTCCTTCTCAATAAAACAGATAGGATCCATCTCTACCTTTCCTCAATGACTCACATAAGACCTATTTCCACTTTTCCTCAGTAATTCAGATAGGACTCATATCTGTTCTTCCTCAATGACTCAGGAGGGAATCATCTTCACCCTACCTGAATGACTGAGATGAGATTCATTTCCATCCTTCCTCAGTGACTCAGATAGAAACAGTTTCACTCTTCCTCAATGACTCAGATGGGACCCTTCTCTCTTTCCTCAGTGATTCAGATTGAATCTATTTCCATCCTTCCTCAGTGAGATATAAGACACTACTCCACTCTTCTTCAGTGACTCAGAGAGGACATGGTCTTATTTTTCCTTAGGGGTTTATATAGAACCAACATGGAATCAAGGAATCCTCCCACCTCAGCCTCTCAAGTAGCTGGGACTATAAGTATATACCACCACACCTGGCTAATTTTTTTTATTTTTTTATTTTTTTTATTTTTTATTTTTTTTATTATACTTTAAGTTCTAGGGTACATGTGCATAAC
>NW_012117188.1:618055-644770 GCF_000951035.1 Colobus angolensis palliatus
AGTTCAAAATGCAGAAATCACCGGTCTTCTGTGTCCTTCGCGCTGGGAGTTGGAGACTGCAGCTGTTCCTATTCGGCCATCTTGCTCCGCCCCCTATAAATCTTAAGGATACTGCTATGAATGAGTCAAAGTCCCAGTACTTTTCACCATTCTGACTAGCATATGGCAACCAAAAAATTGCCATGTTAGTAAATAAAGTAATTAAACAAATTTCTGTATTTATGCATACTTTATATTAAATTTAAGCAATTGATGAATTAATATGTAAATAATTTAAATTCAGCAAGTGATAGAAAATGGAGTGTATGAGATAGAGGAGGCTGGTTACTTGAGCTAGTGTTATTTACCAAGGCCTCACTGAAGAGGTGAATTTTAATCTATAACTTCAAGAATAAGAGAGAACTACATGAGAAACTGGGAGAAAAAAATAGTAAACTAGGTTTCCTGAAAGAACTTCAACAAAAAATACCTAGGAATGCTGAATAAAATGTCAGAAGATTTCTTTTTATTTATATAACTGAGTTTTTAAAAATTAAGGAACTCTTCACAGTTACAAAGAGAAAGAAGTTCTATACCTGAATCTATGCCTCAAGGACATTATCTGATAAGAGTAAAAGCAGGTGCCCGAGTCAGCAGCGGCAACCCACTTGGGTCCCCTTCCACACTGTGGAAGCTTTGTTCTTTCGCTCTTTACAATAAATCTTGCTGCTGCTCACTCTTTGGGTCCACACCGCCTTCATGAGCTGTAACACTCACCACGAAGGTCTGCAGCTTCACTCCTGAAGCCAGCGAGACCACGAACCCACCAGAAGGAAGAAACTCCGAACACATCTGAACATCAGAAGGAACAAACTCTGGACACACCGTTTTTAAGAACTGTAACACTCACTGTGAGGGTTCTTGGCTTCATTCTTGAAGTCAGTGAGACCAAGAACCCACCAATTCCAGACACATTTTGGCAACCCAGATGAGACTATCACCTATCACCAAGTGGTAAGTAGCATTGGACCCATTTCACTTGCTATTCTGTCCTATTTTTCCTTAGAATTCGGGGGTTAAATACTGGGCACCTGTTGGCTGGTTAAAAGTGACTAGCATGGCGGACAGACTAAAGACACAAGTGTCAGATTTTCTGGGAAAGGGCTATCTAACAACCCCCATCTCTTCGGAGTTGGAAGCATTGGTTTGCCTCGAGCGAGCTTCCACTTTTCCTGTACTTCTGGGCAGAGCCGAGGGTCAACAGAGAGGACAGCCATTCACCTCTGGGGTCCCAACAACAAGTTGGTTGACCCTGAGGCCATAAGCAGAACTCTCAAAGGCATGTTGCCCAAGCGAGACTCGCCTATCTATCCTATCTATCCTGACCCTTGCCCCCTGGGTCCTAATGCCTGCCAGACAAACTTCCTCTCGCCTCTCTTCTCTGAGGCTAGTCCCACTTCTAAAAATCTCTCTCTGTCTCTGGTGCTTTTCTAGTTTATCCTATAAGAATGATTTCTAGTATGTACTCCAGGACTCTATTCCCTTCTTTAGGCACCCAGGCTCACCAATCAGAAAGATATAATTCTTGCCCAAAGCACCTTCATAGGGGGGACTATCTGGAATATTAGGATCCCTCCTCAGACAAGCAGGCCCAACAAAACCTATTTCTGAAGCTAGGATATGGGAAGCCTCAGAAATTGTATCCTTCCTATTCATGTAAGTGTGGACAAAAGATGCCACTCTTCCAACTCTGGAGATCCCTTCCCTCCCTTAGGGTATGTCCTTCGACTCCATTTTTGGGGCATAACATCTTTATAGGACAGGGGTAAAGTCCAAGTACTAACAGGAGAATTCTTAGGACTCTAACAGGTTTTTGAGAATGCATTGGTAAGGCCTCCTAAATCCGATTTTTCTCGGTCCTTCTTGTGATCTAGGAGGACTGGCAAGGGTGCAGGTTTTCAAGAATGCATCAGTAAGAGCCACTAAATCTGACCTTCCTTGGTCCTCTTGGCAGTCTGGGAGGAAAACTAGTGTTTCTGCTGTTGCCTTGGCAAGTGTAATTATTCCGATCAGCAGGGTCCAGGGACCATTGCGGGTTCTTGGGCAGGGGTTGTTTCTGCTCCTGCGTTGGTGAGTGCAACTATTCTGATCAGCAGGGTCCTGGGACTGTTGTGGGTTCTTGGGCAGGGGTAGAAACAAACAAACCAAAATCGTGGGCGGTTTTGTCTTTCAGATGGGAAACACTCAGGAATCAACATGCTCACCCTTGAAATTCATCCTAAGCCATTGGGATGAGTTTGACCTGAAAACCCTGAAAAAGAGGCAGCTCATTTTTTTTCTGCACTACAGCCTGGCCCCAATATTCTCTCTCTGATGGGGAAAAATGGCCACCTGAGGGAAGTATAAATTAAAATACTATCCTGCAGCTTGACCTTTTCTGTAAGAGGGAAGGCAAATGGAGTGAAATACCTTATGTCCAAGCTTTCTTTTCATTGAAGGAGAATACACAACTATGCAAAGCTTGCAATTTACATGCCACAGGAGGACCTCTCAGTTTACCCCCATATCCTAATCTCCCTATAGCTCCCCTTCCTATTAATGATAATCCTCCTCTTCCTCCTCTAATCTCCCCTGCCCAGAAGGAAATAAGTAAAGAAATCTCCAAAGAACCACAAAAAAACCCAGGCTATTTGTTATGTCCCCTTCAAGCTGTAGGGAGAGGGGAATTTGGCCCAACCCAGGTACATGTCCCCTTCTCCCTCTCTGATTTAAAGCAGATCAAGGCAGACCTTCAGAAGTTTTCAGATGATCCTGATAGGTACATAGAAGTCCTACAGGGTCTAGGGCAAACCTTCAACCTTGCTTGGAGAGATGTCATGCTGCTGTTAGATCAAACCCTGGCCTTTAATGAAAAGAATGCAGCTCTAGCTGCAGCCCAAGAGTTTGGAGATACTTGGTATCTTAGTCAAGAAAATGATAGAATGACAGCCGAAGAAAGGGACAAATTCCCTACTGGTCAGCAAGCTGTCCCCAGTATGGATTCCCACTGGGACCTTGACTCAGATCATGGGGACTGGAGTCATAAGCAACTGTTGACCTGTGTTCTAGAAGGACTAAGGAGAATTAGGAAACAGTCCATGAATTATTCAATGATGTCCACCATAACTCAGGGAAAGGAAGAAAATCCTTCTGCCTTCCTCGAGTGGCTACAGGAAGTCTTAAGAAAATATACTCCCCTGTCATCTGAATCACTGGAGGGTCAATTTATCCTAAAAGATACGTTTATTACCCAATCAGTCGCAGATATCAGGAGAAAGCTCCAAAAGCAAGCCCTGGACCCTGAACAAAATTTGGAAACATTATTAAACCTGGCAACCTCAGTGTTCTGTAATAGGGACCAAGAGGAACAGGCCCAAAAGGAAAAGCGAGATCAGAGAAAGGCTGCAGCCTTAGTCATGGCCCTCAGACAAACCAACCTTGGTGGTTCAGATAGGACAGAAAATGGAGCAGGCCAATCACCTGGTAGGACTTGTTATCAGTGTGGTTTGCAAGGATACTTTAAAAAAGATTGTCCAGTGAGAAACAAACTGCCCCCCGCCCATGTCCACTATGCTGAGGCAATCACTGGAAAGTGCACTGCCCCAGAGGATGAAGGTTCTCTGGGTCAGAAACCCCCAACCAGATGATGATCCAACAACAGGAATGAGGGTGCCTGGGGCAAGCACCAGCTCATGTCATCACCTTCACTGAGCCCCGGGTGTGTTTAACCATTGAGAGACAGGAAATTGACTTCCTCCTGGACACTGGCGCGGCCTTCTCCATATTAATCTTCTATCCTGGATGACTGTCCTCAAGGTCTGTTACCATCCAAGGAATCCTGGAACAGCTTGTAACCAGGTATTTCTCCCACCTCCTCAGTTGTAGTTGGGAGAGTCTGCTCTTTTCACATGCCTTTCTTGTTATGCCTGAAAGTCCTACACTCTTATTAGGGAGAGATATATTGGCTAAGGATGCAGCTATCATCTACATGAATATGGGGAACAAGTTACCCATTTGTTGTCCCCTACTTGAGGAGGGAATCAACCCTGAAGTCTGGGCATTGGAAGGACAATTTGGAAGGGCAAATAATGCCCACCCAGTCCAAATCAGGCTAAAAGATCCCATCACTTTTCCTTATCAAAGGCAATATCCCTTAAGAGCTGAAGCTCATAAAGGATTACAGGATATTGTTAAATATTTAAAAGCTCAAGAGTTAGTAAGGAAATGCAGCAGTCCCTGCAACACCCCAATTCTAGGCGTACAAAAACCGAACAATGAGTAGAGACTAGTGCAAGATCTTAGTCTCATCAATGAGGCAGTAATTCCTCTATATCCAGTTACCCAACCCCTATACCCTGCTCTCTCAAATACCAGAGGAAGCAGAATGTTTCATGGTTCTGGACCTCAAGGATGCCTTCTTCTGTATTCCCCTGCATTCTGACTCCCAGCTTCTCTTTGCCTTTGAGGATCCCACAAACCACACGTCCCAACTTACGTGGATGGTCTTGCCCTGAGGGGTTTAGGGATGGCCCTCACCTGTTTGGTCAGGCACTGACCCAAGATCTAGGCCACTTCTCAAGTCCAGGCACTCTGGTCCTTCAGTATGTGGATGATTTACTTTTGGCTACAAGTTCAGAAGCCTCGTGCCAGGAGGCTACTCTAGATCGATTGAAATTTCTAGCTAATCAAGGGTACAAGATGTCTGGGTCAAAGGTCCAGCTTTGCCTATAGCAGGTCAAATATCTAGGCCTAATCTTGGCCAGAGGGACCAGGGTCCTCAGCAGGGAACAAATACAGCCTATACTGACTTATCTCACCCTAAGATATTAAAACAGTTGCGGGGGTTCCTAGGAATCACTGGCTTTTGCCAACTGTGGATCCCCGGATACAGTGAGATAGCCAGGTCCCTCTACACTCTAATCAAGGAAACCCAGAGGGAAAATACTCATCTAGTAGAATGGGAACCAGAGGCAGAAACAGCCTTCAAAACCTTAAAGCAGGCCCTAGTACAAGCTCCAGCTTTAAGCCTTCCCACAGGACAAAACTTCTCTTTATACATCACAGAGAGAGCAGGGATAGCTCTTGGAGTCCTTACTCAGACTTGTGGGACAACCCTACAACCAATGGCATACTTAAGTAAGGAAACTGATGTAGTAGCAAAAGGCTGGCCTCACTGTTTAAGGGTAGTTGCAGCAGTGGCCATCTTAGTGTCAGAGGCTATCAAGATAATACAAGGAAAAGATCTCACTGTCTGGACTACTCACGATGTAAATGGCATACTAGGTGTCAAAGGAAGTTTATGGCTCTCAGACAACCCCCTACTTAGATACCATGTGCTACTTCTTGAGGGACCGGTGCTTCAAATACGCATGTGCATGGCCCTCAACCCTGCCACTTTTCTCCCAGAGGATGGGGAACCAATCGAGCATGACTGTCAACAAATTATAGTCCAGACTTATGCCGCCTGAGATGATCTCTTAGAAGTCCCTTTAGCTAATCCTGACCTTAACCTATATGCTGATGGAACTTCATTTGTGGAGAATGGGATATAAAGGGCAGGTTATGCCATAGTTAGTGATGTAATCATACTTGAAAGTAAGCCTCTTCTCCCAGGGACCAGTGCCCAGTTAGCAGAACTAGTGGCACTTACCTGAGCCTTAGAACATGGAAAGGGAAAAAGAATAAATGTGTATACAGATAGCAAGTGTGTTTATCTAATCCTACATGTCCATGCTGCAATATGGAAAGAAAGGGAGTTCCTAACCTTTGGGGGAACCCCAATTAAATACCACAAGGAAATCACGGAGTTACTGTACTCAGTGCAAAAACCCAAGAAGGTGGCAGTCTTACATGCCAAAGCCATCAAAAAGGGGAAGGAGGAGGGAGAACAGCAACATAAGCAGCTAACAGAGGCAGCAGAAAGGAAAGAGAGAAAGAGACAGGAAGTCAGAGAGAGAGGAAGAAACAGAGAGACAAAGAGAAGGAGTCAGAGAGAGAGAGAAAAAGAAGTCAAAGATAAAGAGAGAGAGATGGAAGCAGTACAGAAAAAACAGTGTACCCTATTCCTTTAAAAGCCAGGGTAAATTTCTGTCTACCCAGCCAAGGTATATATTCTTCTTATGTGGAATGTTGATCTATATCCGCCTCCTGACTAACTGGACAGGCACCTGCACCTTAGTCTTTCTAAGTCCCAACATTAACATTGCCACAGGAAATCAGATCCTATCGGTACCCCTCAGAGCTCAAGTCCATCAGCGAGAGCCATACAACTAATACCCCTACTTATATGGTTAGGAATGGCTACTGCTACAGGAAACAGAACAGCCAGTTTATGTACTTCATTATACTACTACTACACACTCTCAAAGCATTTCTCTGACTGTTTGCAAGAAATAACAGAATCTATCCTTACTCTACAATCCCAAATAGACTCTTTAGCAGCAGTGACTCTCCAAAACCACTGAGACCTAGACCTCCTCACTGCTGAGAAAGGAGGACTCTGCACCTTCTTAGGGGAAGAGTGTTGTTTTTACACTAACCTTTCAGGGATAGTACAAGATGCCCCCCAGTGTTTACAGGAAAAGGCTTCTGAAATCAGACAACGCCTTTCAAACTCATACCAACCTCTGGAGTCGGGCAAAATGGCTTCTCCCCTTTCTACATCCGGTGGCAGCCATATTGCTGTTACTTGCCTTTGGGCCCTGTATTTTTAAACTTCTTGTCAAATTTGTTTCCTCTAGAATTGAGGCCATCAAGCTACAAATAGTCTTACAAATGGAACCCCAAATGAGTTCAAATAACAACTTCTACTGAGGACCCCTGGACTGACCCACTGGCACTTTTACTGGCCTAGAGAACTCCCCTGTGGAGGACACTACAACTGTAGGACCCCTTCATCGGCCCATCCAGCAGGAAGTAGCTAGAGCAGTCATCAGCCAAATTCCCAACAGCACTTGGGGTGTCCTGTTTAGAAGGGGGATTGAGAGGTGACAGTGTGCTGACAGCCCTCACAGCCCTCGCTCACTCTCAGTGCCTCTGTGGCCTTTGTACCCACTCTGGCCATGCTTGAGGAGCTCTTCAGCCCACTGCTACATTGTGGGAGCCCATCTCTGGGCTGGCCAAGGCCAGAGCTGGCTCCCTCTGCTTACAGGGAGGTGTGGAGGGAGAGGCTGCAGGTGGGAACCTGGACTGCGTGCAGTGCTAGCAGGTCAGCAAGAGTTCTGTGTGGGCATGGGCTCAGCAGGCCCCCGCACTAGGAGCAGCTGGCTTGCACTGCTGGTCCTGGACAGTGAGGGGCTTAGCACCTGGGCCAGCAGCTGTGGAGGGTGTGCTGGGTCCCCCAGCAATGCCGGTCTGCTGGCACTGCACTTGAATTCTTGCAGGGCCTCAGCTGCCCCGCTGCGGGGCAGGGCTTGGGACCTGCAGCCCACTATGCCCAAGCCTCCCCCCTGCCATGGGTTCCTGCATGGCCTGAGCCTCCCCGACGAGCGCTGCCCCCTGTTCCTGCTCTGTGGTGCCTGGTCCCATCAACCGCCCAAGGACTGAGGAGTGCAGGTGCACAGTGCAGGACTGGCAGGCAGCTCTGCCTGCTGCCCTGGTGTGGGATCCACTAGGTGAAGCCAACTGGGCTCCTGAGTCTACTGGGGGCTTGGAGAACCTTTATGTCTAGCTAAGGGATTGTAAATACACCAATCAGCACTCTGTCTAGCTCAAGGTTTGTAAACACACCAAACAGCACCCTGTGTCTAGCTCAAGGTTTGTAAATGCACCAATCAGTGCTCTGTATCTAGCTAATCTAGTGGGGACATGGATAACTTTTCTGTCTAGCACTCTGTGTCTAGCTAAAGGATTGTAAACGCACCAATAAGCACTCTGTGTCTAGCTTAAGGTTTGTAAATGGGCCAATCAGTACTCTGTATCTAACTAATCTAGTGGGGACTTGGAGAACTTTTCTGTCTAGCACTCTGTAACTAGCTAAGGGATTGTAAACACACCAATCACCACTCTGTGTCTAGCTCAAGGATTGTAAACACACCAATCAGCACTGTGTCAAAATGGACCAATCAGCTCTCTGTAAAATGGACCAATCAGTAGGATGTGGGTGGGGCCAGATAAGGGAATAAAAGCAGGCTGCCCAAGCCAGCCAGCGGCAACCCACTGGGGTCCCCTTCCACATTGTGAAAGCTTTGTTCTTTCACTCTTTACAATAAATTTTGCTACTGCTCAGTCTTTGGGTCCATGCTGCCTTCATGAGCTGTGACACGCACCATGAAGGTCTGCAGCTTCACTCCTGAAGCCAACAAGACCACAAACCCACCGGGAGGGATGAACAAGTCCAGATGGAAGGAACGAACAACTCCAGACATGCCGCCTTTAAGAGCTGTAACACTCACCACGAAGCTCTGCAGCTTCACTCCTGAAGCCAGCAAAACCAGGAACCACCAGAAGGAAGAAACTCCGAACACGTCTGAACTTCGGAAGGAACAAACTCTGGACATGCTACCTTTAAGAACTGTAACACTCACCGCGAGGGTCTGTGGCTTCATTCTTAAAGTCAGTGAGACCAAGAACCCAGCAATTCCGGACACAAGAGGAACCTAGAGACTTGGTTTTATTGGCTCGAGGAAAAAATTCCCATAAAGGTTGTACAGTTGGAACTGAGTTCTCAACATAAAGCTGGACATTTCGAAAGACCATACCTCAGTGAAAGATTAAAGAAAAAAAAAATGCTTCCTGCTTAGAGAGGGAGATAAAAATGTAACTTGTCTTTTTTGGTCCTTGTTTGGGCAGAGGGAAATATTTGTGATCATATATAAAATACTGCACCTAGGTTATCAAGATGATGGAAGGTAACCTTCTTATATATCCCCATAAGAAAAAAAATTCTGTATATATCCACAGGCAAAAATCTCTTTTTTGAAGCCTCAGGATTCAGATAGAAGTTTGTGAAATCCTACTGGAGTCCAAGTCCTTGAAGGGTGATTTTGAGAATGCAGACCAATACTTGGGTCACTAATCCTCCGAACTTGCTCCAAGGCCCAAGCTTAGAAACAGCCTAGTTCGCTAAGGGGCTTGTCTTGAAGTCTGCTTGCCTTGAATCTACAACCAAAACCATCTGCCACTGGGTCCAGAAAAAAATCACACACACTAGTGCCTTGGCAGAAAGGCTTCTCTGTCCACTGGTAGCAGTCACAGGAAAAAACTTGAAAGTTGCTTTGTGACTCAGCTCCAGTGTGCCCTCACCTGAGGTCTCTGCTTATAACTGCTTGCACAAGGATCCAAAGGGAGTCTCACCTATATCTTGCAGCCCAGGAATCTGAGTCACCCTGATAGGATCACCAATCTCCATCCCACAGCAGATTCCAAGAAGGACCAGTCCCAGCTCTGGCCTCTCCTGTTGCAATCAAGAATCTACCTACCCAGCTTTTGCAGGAACCTCCTGGTGGTACCTAACAATCTGGGCCAATAAAACAGGCCCATCAATCTCACTTCCACAGCATATTCTGAGGAGTCTCAGTCTCAACCCCAGCCCATCTCATTGCAGTCAGGAGATACCTGCTGGGAGGTATGCCAGTATTAGCCACTGAGGCAGTCTTCTGGACCCAGGTATTTGTCCAGTGTGTGCTCACAGCCTTGAATCTTTCCCAGGTTCATCTGACTGGAAAGCCATGTCAATCTCAGACTTCTCATAAGACACGTGGCAAGCATGGACTTAGAGGGTCCTTCAGTGCTGAGATGGCTGCAGTGTTCATAGGTTCAGAGAACTCAACAGTCAGTCTGCTTAGGATTGCTAGAAAGATGTCTGAAGAAGGGTAGTCACAAACAAAGATAGACTGTGAAGACTAAAATAAATATTTAATCTTTCAATCCATAGACATTGTCACATGTCCATAAGCATCAAGAACATTCAGGGAAATATGACCTCAAATGGACCAATAAAGTAAGAAAGACTGAACCTAAAGTAATAAAGATACATGATCTCTGAAAGAAAGAATTCTAAACAGCTGTTTTAAGAAAGTTCAATAAAATTCAAGAAAATACAAATAATCAATTCAGAAATTTAGGAGAGAGATTGAAATAATTTCAAAACATCAAACAGAAATCCCTGAACTGAAAAAGACAATTAATAAAATAGAAAATGAATCAGAGAGAGAATCAGCAGCAAAATTTATCAGACAGAAAAAAGAATCAGTGAGCTCAAAGACAGACTATTTGAAAATGCACTCAGAGGAGAGAACAGAAAAATAACACAAAGGAGTAAACAAAGCTTACAAGATATATGGGACCACATTAAAAGAGCAAATATTTGGGTTATTGGAGCAAAATACAGAACTGAGAAAGACAATGTAGTAGAAAGTTTATTTTAAAAAAAAACAAAACTTTTAAATCATACAGAAAGATGTAAGCATCTACATTCAGGAAGGTCAAAGGTTACAATCAGATGCAACCCAAACAAAAATTTCCCAAGATATTTTATAATCAAACTCTCAAATATTAAAGACAAGGAGATAATCCTGAAAGTAGAAAAAGAAGCAAATAATATGTAAAGGAAGTCTGATACACCTAGCAGCAGACATCTTAGCAGAAATATTATGGCCTGAAGGCAGTGGGAAAATATATTGAGTGCTAAAGTAAAAAATTACCAATAAAGAATACTATACTTAGAAAATGAAGGGGAAATTAAAACTCCCAAACAAAACCTGAGGGAATTTATCTGTACCAGACCTGTTCTACAAGAAATGCTAAGGGCAGTTTTTTGAATTAAAAGGAAAGGACACTAAAATAGGGTGACACTAATACTGTAATTGTGATGTGTAAACCACTTGTATCTTTCCTAAGAAAACTAAAAGGCAAAATGATTAAGAATAAAAATAGCTCCAACAATTTATTAACAGATAGGCAATACAAAAAAATCAGATTATAAGACCCAATTGTATATTGTCTTCAAGATACTCATCTCACATGCAATGATTCCTACAGGTTAAAGGTAAAGGGATGGAAAAAGAGCTATGAAGCAAATAGAAAACAAAAAAGAGCAGGAGTTGCTATTCTCATTTCAGACAAAACAAAACTTAAACCAACAAAGATCTAAAAGAACAAAGAATGACATTATTTGATAATGACATTACTTGATAAAAGGTCCAATTCAACAAGAAGAATTAAGTATCCTAAATATTTTATGCACCTAACACTGGATACCCACACAATAATAGTGGGAGACTTCAACATCCCATTGATGGTACTAGACAGATCATCTAATGAAGATATTTGGGACCTAAACTTGACATCTGACCAAATGGATCTAACATATATCTACAGAACATTCCACCCAACAACAATAGAATATACATTTTTCTCATCTCCACATGGCATGTACTCTAAAAGTGACCATATATGTGGTCATAAAGCAATTCTCAGAAAGTACAAGAAAAACTTAAAATTATACCAACCACATTCTCAAACCACAGTATAATAAAAATAAAAATCAATGCCAAGAAGCTCTCTCAAAACCATAACATTACATGAAAATTAACTTATTCCTGAATGACTCTTCGCTAAATAATGAAATTAAGGCAGAAATCAAGAAATTATTTGAAACTAATGAAAACAAATATGGAATATACCAGAATCCCTGAGACACAGAGAAGTGTTCAAAGGGAAGTTTATAGTTCTAAATGGTCACATCAAGAAGTGAGAAATATCTCAAATTGACAACCAAACCTCACACCTAGAAAGATATGAAGAATAAGAGCAAACCAACTTCAATGCTAGCAGAAGAAAATAAATAACCAAAATCAAAGCTGAACTGACTGAAATGAAGACGAGAAAAGAATCTACAAAAGATCAACCAACTGAAAAGTGGTTCTTCAAAAGAATGAATAAGATCGGTAGATTACTATCTAGACTAACAAAGAAAAAAAAAAGAAGATAAAAATAAACACAATCAGAAATGACAAGGGGACCATTACCATTAACCCCACAGAAATACAAAAAACACTCAGATGAACGTAGACTATTAGGAACACTTCTAAGCACATAAACTAGAAAACCCAGAAGAAACAGACAAATTCCACAACCAAGTGGCTTTATTCTTGGGAAGCAAAGTTGGTTCAATGTACATAAATCAATAAATGTGATTCATCACATAAACAAAACTAAAAACGAAAACTACATGACCATTTCAATAGATGCAGAAAGTCTTTTAATAAAACTCAACATCCCTTCATTGCAAAAACCTTCAAAAAACTAGATATTGAAGGAACATTACTCAAAATAATAAGAGCCATATGTGACAAATCCACAGCCAACATCAGACTGAATGGGCAAAAACTGGAAGCATTCCCTCTGAGAACTGAAACAAGAGATGGATACCCATTCCCATTACTTCTATTCAACATAGTACTGGAACTCCTAGCCAGAGCAATCTGGCAAGAAAAAGAACTTAAAAGGCATCCAAAGAGAAACCAAGGAAGTCGAATTATCTGTGTTCTCAGATGATGTGATTCTCTACTTAGAAAACCCCATAGACTCAGCCGGGCGCGGTGGCTCAAGCCTGTAATCCCAGCACTTTGGGAGGCCGAGATGGGCGGATCACGAGGTCAGGAGATCGAGACCATCCTGGCTAACATAGTGAAACCCCATCTCTACTAAAAATACAAAAAAAAATTAGCCGGGTGAGGTGGCGGGCACCTATAGTCCCAGCTACTCGGGAGGCTGAGGCAGGAGAAAGGCGGGAACCCGGGAGGCAGAGCTTGTAATGAGCCGAGATCGCGCCACTGAACTCCAGCCTGGGCGACAGAGCGAGACTCCGTCTCAAAAAAAAAAAAAAAAAAAAAAAAGAAAACCCCATAGTCTCTGCCCAAAAGCTCCTAGATCTGATAAGCACTTTAGCACAGTTTCAGGCTACAAAATTATTGTACAAAAATTATTAACGTTTCCATACTAATAATGCTCAGGCTGACAGTCAAATCAAGAACACAATCTCATTAAAATAGCAACAAAAAAAAGAAATATCTAAGAATACAACAAACCAAGGAGGTGAAAGATCTTACCGAGTACTACTGAGAATCTCTCACAGAGACAGCACAAATGAAAAAATCGTCCATGCTCATGAATCGGAAGAATCAATAATGTTAAAATGGCCATACTGCCTGAAGCAATTTACAGATTCAATGTGATTTCTATTGTATTAATCCATCCTCATGTTGGTATAAAGAACTGCCCAAGAGTGGGTAATTTCTATAAGAAAGAGGTTTAATTGACTTACAGTTCCACAGGACTGCAGAGGCCTCAGGAAACTTACAATCATGGCAGAAGGGGTAGCAAACACATCCTTATTTACATGGTGAGAGGAAGGAGAAGAATGAGAGCCAAGCAAAAGGGAAAACCCTTTACAAAACCATCAGATTACATGAGAACTTACTATCATGAGAACAGCATGGGGGAAACTACCCCCATGATTCAATTATCTTCAATGACACATGGATGTTATGGGAACTACAATTCAAGATGGGATTTGGGTGGGGATGTATCCAAAGCATATCATTCCACTCCTGAACTACCCCAAACCTCATGTCTTTACATTTCAAAACACAGTCATGCCTTTCCAACAGTTCCCCAAAGTCTTAACTCATTGCAGAATTAACCCAAAGTCCAAAGTCTCACTGAAACAAGGCAAGTCCCTTCAGCCTATGATCTCACTGAAACAAGACAAGTCCCTTCAGCCTATGAGCCTGTAAAATCAAAAGCAAGTTAGTTACTTCCTAGATACAATGAAGGTACAGGCATTTGATAAATACACACATTCCAAATGGGCAAAATTGGCCAAAATGAAGGGGCTACAGGCCCCATGCAAGTCCGAAGTCTAATGAGGCAGTGATTAAATCTTAAAACTCAAAATAATCTCCTTTGATTCCATGTCTCACATCCAGGTCACACTGAAGCAAGAGGTGGGCTCCATGGCCTTGGGTAGCTCTGTTCTTGTGGCCTTGCAGGGTACAGCCCCATTCCTGGCTGCTTTCATGGACAGGCATTGAGTAGATGCAGCTTTTTCAGTGCATAGTAAAAGCTATAGGTGGATCTATCATTCTTTGGTCTGAAAGACAGTGGACCTCTTCTCACAGCTCTACTAGGCAGTGCCCCAGTGGGGACACTGTGTGGGGGCTCTGACCCCACATTTCCTTTCTGAACTGCCCTGGCAGATGTTCTCCATGAGAGCTCTGCCCCTGCAGCACACTTCTGCCCAGATATCCAGGCATTTTCACACATCCTCTTAAACTAGGTAGAAGTTTCCCAACCTCAATTATTGACTTCTGTGCACCCACGGGCCCAACACAACATGTATGCTGCTAAGGCTTTGGGCTTGTACCCTATGAAGCAATGGCCTGAGCTGTAATTTGGCCCCTTTTAGCCACAGCTGAAGCTGAAGCAGCTGGGACACAAGGCACCATGTCCTGGGGCTGCATAGAGCAGGGGTGCCTTGGGCCCAGACCATGAAACCATGTTTTCCTTCCTAGGCCTCCAAGCCTTTGATGGGATGGGCTGGCATGAAGGTCTCTGATGTGCCCAGGTGACATTTTCCTCATTGTCTTGGTAATTAACAGTTGACTCCTTTTTACTTATACAAATTTCTGCAGCCAGCTTGAATTTCTCCCCAGAAAGATGGGTTTTTCTTTTCTATTTCATAATCAGGCTGCAAATTTTCCAAACTTATGCTCTGCTTCCCCTTGAACACTTTGCTGCTTACAAATTTCTTCTGCCAGATACCCTAAATCATCTCTCTCATATTCAAAGATTCACAGAACTCTAGAGCAGGGGCAAAATACCACCCATCTGTATGCATAGCAAAAGTGACCTCTACTCTATTTCCTAAGAAGTTACTCATCTCCATCTGAGACCACCTCAGCCTGGACTTTATTGTCTGTATCACTATTGGCATTTTGGACAAAGCCATTCAACAAGTCTCTAGTAGGTTCTAAACTTTCCCACACCTTCCTGTCTCCTGAGCCCTCCAAGTCTCTAGAAAATTCCAAACTTTCCCATATTTTCCTGTCTTCCGAGACCTCCATATTGTTCTAACCTCTGCCTGTTACGCAGTTCCAAAATCGCTTTCACAGCAGTGCCCTACTCTATGTGGTACTAATTTACTGGGTTAGTCCATTCTCACACTGTTATAAAGAGCTGCCTGAGACTGGGTAATTTATAGAGAAAACAGGTTTAACTGACTCACAGTTCTACAGAGCTGGGGAGACCTCAGGAAACTTACAATCATGGTGGAAGGGGAAGTAAACACATCCTTCTTTACATAGCAGCAGGAAGAATGAGTCAAGTGAAGTGAAAAGCCCGTTATAAAACCATAAGGTCTTGTGAGAACTTACTCACTATCATGAGAATAGCACTGGGGAAACTGCTCCCACGATTCAATTACCTCCCACCAGGTCCCTCCCACCACATGTGGGGATTATGTGAACTACAGTTCTAGATGAGATTTGGGTGGGGACAGAGCCAAACCATATTACGTATCAAACTACCAACATTTTTGTAACCAAATTGGAACCAAAAAAAGTCTAAAATTCATTTGGAACCAAAAAAAGTCTAAATAGCCAAATCAATTCTAAGAAGAAGAAACAAAGATGGAGGCATCACATTACCCACTACTACAAGGCTATAGTAACTACAACAGTATGGAGCTGGTGAAAAAACAGACACATAGACCAGTGGTAAAGGTTAGAATTCAGAACTAAAGCCACACACCTACAACCATAGGATCTTTGATAATGCTGACAAAAAGATTAAAGGACTCTCTATTTAAAAAATACTGGGATTACTGGCTAGTCATATGCCAGAAGATTGAAACCTGACCCCTTCCTTTCACCATGTGCAAAAAAAAAAAAAAAAAAAAAACAAAGAAACTCAAGATGAATTAAAGACTTAAATGTAAAGTCTAAAACTACAAAAACCTGAGAAGAATGTTGGAGTGATCAGACACAACACTGGGCCATGGGGGCTACAAAGTCTGGCGGAGTCAAAGGAATGAGAAAAGACAAGAGTAAAAGTGGGACCAAGGGGCCAACACTAGTATGGAGGCTGTAAAGGCCGCAAACTCTAGAAACCCACACTATTTATTGGTGATCAAACAAAGAAGCAGGTGATGAGCATGTGGGGGTTGAAAGAAAGTGGTGTATCAAGTGCATGACCTACAGCTGTGACAGTTCAGTATTATCTTTGGAGCATATGGAGCATGTTTTGCTACTTGAGATAATGGGAACCATGTTCTTCTAGTTTAAGATATAATCATTTTATGAGCCTGGGAGTGCTAGAAGCAAGAAGCCAGCAAGTCTAGACATATTCCAGAGGCCACGAGGGGTTTTATGCCCTGAGCCCTGGATTCCATCCAAGCCACGAGGGATTTTATGCCCTGGGCTTAGATTGTGGTGTGGCAGGGCAGCCTTCCACCCTTTGGCACAAAGCTTGTTGTTCCAAAGACCACGAGGGGTTTTAGACCCCGGACCCTGGACATGTTCCAAGACTGTTTTACATTATGTCAGACATGCAAGCCCTGCCTCAGCTTTTTTCCCAATACTTAGCTTTTCCCTGACAAAAGAAACCTAGGAAATATTATTCTGGACATTGGCCCTGGCAAAAGCTTTGTGATGAAGACTCCCAAAGCAATTGCAATAAAAACAAAAACTGATAGATGGTACTAATTAAACGTAAGAGCTTCTGCAGAGCAAACAAAACTATCAACAGAGAAAACAGACAACCAACAAAATGTGAGAAAAAATTTCCAAACTATGTATCCACCAAGGGTCTAATATTGAGTACAAATAAGGAACTTAAACACATCAACAAGCTCAAAACAAACAACCCCATTGAAAAGCTGAGCAAAGGACATGTACAGACAGTTCATTAAAAAAATACATGTGTCCAAGAAACATATTAAAAAAATGCTCAATATCACAAATAGTTTAGGTAAATGCTTCAAAACCACAAAGAGATACCATCTTACACCAGTCAGAGTGACTATTAGTAAAAAGTATAAAAATAACAGATGTTGGCAAGGTTACAGAAAATAGGGAACATTTATGGACTGCTGTTGAGAATATAAATTAGTTCAGCCACTGTGGAAAGAAATTTGGAGATTTCTTAAAGAACTTAAAAACAGAACTATATTTTTACCCAGGAGTCCCATTACTAGGTATATACCCAAAGGAATATAAATCATTCTAGCATAAAGACACATGCATATGTTCATTGCAGCACTAGTCACAAAAGCAAAGTCATGGTATCAACCCAGATGCCCATCAATGGTATATTGGATAAAGAAACTGTTGTACATATACACCGTGGAATACTAGGCAGCCATAACAAATAATGAGATAATGTTTTTTTGTAGCAACATGGATACAGCTGGAGGCCACTATTCTAAGTGAATTAACACAGGAACAGGAAACCAAATGCTTCATGTTCTCACTTACAACTGCTAGCTAAACACTGAGTACACATAGACAGGAAGAACGGAACAATGGACACTGGGGCCTACTTGAAGGCGGAAGGTGGAAGGAAGGTAAGGACTGAAAAATCTTCCTATCGGCTATTATTCTGATTACCTAGGTGACAACATTATATGTATTCCAAACCCCCACAAAATGAAATTTACCCAACAATCCTGTACATGTACCCCTTGAACCTAAAATAAAACTTAGAAAGAAAAAAATCAAACCGTGATATTACAAATTCAAAATGTAGGTGGAGAAGGGAGTTAATTTGTACAGGTTATTTTTGGTTATTTATTTTATCCTTTTTTTTCACAGTCAAAGTTAAGTTTGTATCTGTTTTAAATAACTTGTTTCAACTATAGGATGTATTTTTGTAAGCCTCATGGTAACCACAATACAAAAACCTATAATAAATAGATATGCTAAAAATAGAAAGCAATGAATCAAAACACACTAACAAAGAAAATCACTTAACCAGAAAGGGAGACAGCAAGAAATGGAAAAAACGAAAGAGAACAGTTACAAAACAACTAAAACAGGAGGTAACAAAATGGCAATAGTAAGTCCTTACCTATCAATAAAATCACTTTCTGGTTAGAAAGGGAGACAGTAAGAAATGGAAAAAATGAAAGAGAAGAGTTACAAAACAACTAAAAAAGAAGTAACAAATGGCAATAGGAAATTTTTACCTATCAATAATAACATGTATGTAAATAGGCTAAGTTCTTCAATTAAAAAAGATGCAGTGGATGAATGGATTAAGAAGACCAAATTAAATGCTCCCTACAAGAAACTCACTTTGCCTATGAAGCTATAGATGGACTGAAACTGAATAGATGGAAAAAGATATTTCATGAAAATGGAAACCAAAAAAGAGTAAGAGTCACTTACTTGTATCAGATAAAATACATGTTAAGTCAAAAATTTTAGCAGGAGATAAGGAAGGCCATTATATAATGACAAAGGGGTCCATTCATCAGGAAGATACAATATATGCATCCAACACCAACGAACCAAAATATATAAACAAATATTAATAGATACAAGGAGAAAGACTGCAAGATAATAATAATAATAATAGAGGATATCAATACCTCACTTTCAGAAAATCAGCAAACACTGGAGTTAAAGTTAAACTAGCCTAGACCAAATGGACCTAACAAACTACTACAGAATATTTCATCCAACCGCTGCAGAATATAAATTTGCTCATCAACACATAGACCGTTTTTCAGAATAGACCATACGTTAGGCCACAAAACAAATCTCAAAAAAATTTTAAAAGCTGGAATTATATCAAGTATCTTTAGTGACTCTGATGGAAAAAAACCTAGAAATCAATAACAAGACAAATTTTGGAAACTACAAATACATGGAAATTGAACAATATGCTTCTGAATAACCAATAAGTCAATGAAGAAATTAAGAAGAAATTTTCAAAATTTGAAACAAATTAAAATGAAAACACAACATACAAGAACCTACAGAATATAGCAAAAGCAGTAAAAAGAAGGAAGTTGACTGGGTACAGTGGCTCACACCTGTAATCCCAGCACTTTGGGAGACCAAGGCAGGTGGATCACTTGAGGTCACAAGTTTGAGATCAGCTTGGCCAACATGGTGAAATTCTGTTTCTACTAAAAATACAAAAAAAAAAAAATTAGCTGGTTTGGGTGACACAAGTCTGTAATCTTAGCTACCCTGGAGGCTAAAGCATGAGAATTGCTTGAGCCCAGGAGATGGAGGTTGCAGTGAGCTGAGATCCAGCCACTACACTGCAGTCTGGGCAACAGAGTGAAACTGTCTCAAAAAAAAAAAAAAAAAAAAAAGGAAAGTTTATAGCAATAAATACCTACTTTAAAAACAGAAAGACTTCAGATAAACAACTAAACAATGTATCTCAAGGAACTAGAGAGGCAAGAACAAATCAAACCCAAATTAGTAGAATAAAATAAGTAATGAAGATCAGAACAGAATAAATAAACTTGAGACTTAAAAAAGTACCAAGATCAGTAAAACAAAAAGTTGATTCTTTAAAAATGTAAAAAATATCAGCAAACCTTTGGCTAAATTAACTAAGAAAAAATAGAGAAAACCAAAATAAGTAGAATAAAAGATGAAAAAAATACAACTCATGCTACAGAAATACAAAGAATCATTAGAGACTACTATGAGCAATTATACAACAAAGTGGAATAACCACAAAAAGCAAATACATTCCAGGATGCATACAACCTACTCGAGATTGAACCATGAAGAAATAGAAAACCTGAACAAACTAATAAGAAGTAATGAGAGTAATGAGATCAAAGCAGTAAAAAAATAAAAGTCTCCCATCAAAGAAAAGACCAGGACCTGATAAATTAGCTCCTGAAGTCGGCCAAAAGTTTAAAAAACAACTAACACCAATCCTCTTCAACTAGTTCAAAAATTGAAAATGAAGGAATTTTCCCTAACTTATTCTATGTGGCCAGTATCACCCTGAGGCCAAAACTAGACAAGTACGCAACAACAAAAGAAAACTACAACCTAATATCCCTGATGAACAGAGGTGCAAAAACTTACAAAGAAATACTAACAAATCAAATTTAACAACACATTAAATAGATGATTCAACATGATCAAGTGAGATTCATCCCAGGGACGGAAAGATGGTTCAATATATGTAAATCAATAAATGTGACACATCAAATCAACAGAATCAAAAACAAAAACAAAAGGATTATTTCAATAGATGCTGAAAAAGCATTTGAGAAAATTTAACATCCCTTCATGATAAAAACTTTCAACAAACTGGGGATAGAAGAGATATATTTCAACATGATAAAGGCCATACATGACAAACCCACAGTTAATACACTAAATGAGGAAAAATTAAAAGTCTTTCTGCTAAGACTGGAAGAAAACACAGATACCCACTTTTACCACTTTTTTTTTCAACATAGTACTGAACGTTTTAGGCAGAGGAATTAGACAAAAGAGAAGTAAAGGGCACCCAAATGGAAAAGAAAGATGACAAATTATAATTGCTTGCAGATGACATGGTCCTATATTTAGAAAAACTGAAAGACTTCACAAAAAATAAATAAATAAAAAACTCTTAGAACTGATAAACCAATTTACTTAAGTGGCAAGATACAAAATAAACTTGCAAAACTTAGTACCCTTTATATACATTAACAGCAATCACTGAAAAAGGAATCAGGAAGGCAATCTTTTTACCATAGCTACCCCCCAAAATACCTAGAAATAAATTTAACCAAAGTAGTAAAGCGGTCTACAAGGAAAACTATAATACACTGATGTAAGAAATTTAAGGGAACACAAAAAATGAAAAAATATCTCCTGCTCAAGGATCAGAAAAATATTATTGTTAAATTGTCTATACTACTCAAAGCAGTCTAAAAATTCAATGTAACTCCTATCAAAATGTCAATAATTTCACAGAAACAGAAAAACAATTCTAACTTTCATATGGAACCACAAAAGAGCCCAAAGAGTCAAAGAAATCCTGAGCATAAAGAACAAAGTGGAGGCAGCACACCACCTGATTTTAAAATACACTACAAAGCTATAGTAACCAAAAGAGCATAGTATTGGCATAAAAACAGACACATAGACCAATGAGACCAGTGAACCCATTCATTAATGGGTTTTCTATGTTGTTTCATATCTACAGCCAACTGATCTTCAACAAAGGCACTAAGAACACACGTTGTATAAAGGGCAGTCTCTTCAATAAATAGTGCTGGGAAAAATGGATATCCATATACAGAAGAATGAAACTAGATTCTTGTCATTTGATGTATATAAAAATCAATTTTAAATATAACACTTAAATATAAGACCTGAAACTGTGAAACTAATACTTTAAAAAGCATTGGAGAAATGCTATAGGACATTGATCTAGGCAAAGGGTTTTAGGTAGGACCTCAAATGCATAAGCAGCAAAAGCAAAAATAAATAAATGTGATTATACCCAAATAAAAATCTCCTGCACAGCAAGGAAACAAACTATGAAATGAAGATACAGACTACATAATTGTAGAAGATAGTTGAATTTCTCCATCTGACAAGGGATTAATAACCAGAATATATAACTCAAACAACTCAACAGCAAAAATAAAAATAATCTGATTTAAAATTAGGTGAAATATTTGAATAGACATTTCTCCAAAGAAGACATATAAATGATCAAGAGGCATATGGGGAAAAATGCTCAACACCACTAATCGTTAGCAAAGGGAAAATCAAAACCACAATTAGACATCATCCTACCTTCATTGGAATGACTATTATTGAAAATACAAAAAATAATAAATGCTGGTAAGGATGCAGAGAATGGGGAATTCTCATACATTGTTGATGGGAATGTAAACTAGTACAGCCATGAAGAAAAATAATTACTGAGGTTCATCAAAAAACCACAGATATGATTTAACAATCCTGCTGCTGGATATACAGCCAAAAGAAATGAAATCAGTATATGGAAGAGATATCTGCACACCCACATTTATTGCAGCACTGTTCACAATACCAAAATATTAAATCAACCTAAGTTTCCATCAACAGATGAATAAAGAAAATGTGGTACATATACAATAATGGAATATTATTTGTAGCCATATCTAATATAAGGACCTTTCAGATATTAACAAATAAAAGAGAAGGTGTGTTTTTTAAGTTTTCAAAAATTTTGTCAACACCAATAGAAAGAAAGGGGAAGAAAAAATCTTGGTAATACATTGAAATAACACCAAAGTTGACCATTGCTGACTGCCTCAAACTGTGCTCCATTCCTCTGCATATAAAATGGACAGGATTATTATTGGATAGAAATCTGGTATTTATTCATTTACTTTTAAAACATTTTTCAAATATTTAGTATATGTCAGGAACTCTGCTAGGCACTTAGGCTATAATGAAACTATTTGTGCAATACATAACCCATCCATGGAAGTGATATATTTCATTTACTTATATTTGCCTTGGGTCATCCTTAAAAGAACTAAAGACTTCTAGTATGGATACAAAGCTCCGGATGGCAGAAAAGAAAGCAAACACATAAAACAAAAACCCACAGAAAGAGTTGTTAGGTGCTATGGTCTGAATGTTTGTATATCCCCCAAAATTTATATATTGACATCCTACTCCCTAGGTGATGTTATTAGGGGCTCAGACTTTCTGAGAGGTGATTAAATGATGAGGGTAGATTTGTATGATTGAGACTGGGGGTCTTATAAAGACAGACTGCAGAGAGCTAACTAGTCTCTTTCTTGAGGACACAGCAAGAAGTCACCATCTATGAACCAGGAAACAGGCCTTCACTAGACAACAAATCTGTTATCATCATGATCTCGGACTTCCCAGCCTCTAGAACTGTGAGATATAAATTTATCTTGTTTATAAGCCACCCATTTTATGGTGTTCTGTTATAGCAGCCAGAATGAATTAAGACATTAGCTTGTTGGGGCAGGAGGTGCAGTGGTGTGGGGGTGGTGGCAAGAACTTCAGATTGTTCAAAACTTGAGGCAGTCCAGGTCAAGCTGGGAGTTACAAGCTAATCAAGTGTTTTGAGAGACTTTATGGGAGTTTTGTTAGGTCGAAGCTCTAATTAATGATTGTGGGTTGCTGACCTAAAACAGGCAGACCTTAAGGTGTAAAGGTAAGACTATAGCGTTGCACAGATCCAATTAGACAGTAGACTTGCCAGACACAGAGAAACAGGATTTGATGCTGAAAAAGCTTAAAGTAGTACTTCGATATACTAATTCTGGAGAAAATGGGCAATACTTTTTGGGTAGATAGAATGTGTTCACTCAGGGGTTGGTCAATGGTACAAGGGGAAGACATGCCCTAGTTTCCAATTCCAGGTAACAGAAAACTTAATTGCAGCAAATTCTACTAGGTTCATTTAGATGACAACAGTTGCATTCTAAAGACCTGAGCATATTCTAAGGTAGTGATTAGAGTAACAGATTATAGTTTCAATGTTTATTGTGAGAATGAACCTCCCACAGCAGTTAGAGGATTTTATAAGCTAGTCCAATTGTATTGCAATTAATTCTCAGTCCTTTGGTAACTTCCTGTACCAGGCATCATGATAAACACTGACTGGGGATTTATTTGTATATGCACAAGCTGAAATATTCGCCTTTGCTATATTATTTTGAATAATATGGCATTAAGAGAATGGACTTGGTATCAGTCAGATTCCATATGCGAGTCCCACACCTTCTGGGTAGCCATGGGCATGTTATTTAATGAACTAATCTTTAGTTTCCTTATGTGTCAAATGAGGATAATAATGTCTGATTATTAGGGCTGTAGGGCTGTAGCAGAAGTCAAACATGACAATGGAGTACATAGTGCCTTTGCAAGTGCTCAGTAATTTTTAGCTGCTATTATTATCCTTTAATATTTTGCAGATGAGAACACACAAATTGTTGAGGACTCCACTGCATGAGAAACTTGTTTCACATTAATTTATAGCTGATGGTAACTGTGATAACTGAAGTTTCCTCCTGATACATTTCTAAAAAGTACTATTACAGCAGAACTTGAGTAGCTCATGTTCAGGAACCCATCAGCACATCCTTAATTGGTAAAGCTGTCATCTCAGAGATTATAAACACAAAAATAAAGGAAATACAAATACATGTTGTACAGAATAGTTAATGTACTAAGGTGCCTCCTAAAAACTCAGAAGAACGGCACAAACATCAGTAGTGCAAAGCTTCAAGGTATAGAGACACTAAAGAAAGTCAGAAAGAAGCACAGAGAGGTGCAAATGGAAGATACGTCAGGTCACTTAGATGCATTGTATGTACATCTTTGTCATTTAACAAGGATTCAATAGTGGGGGACAAGGATTCCTATGAGGGTGTGCTATTGGGGTCAAATTGGACTGAAAAATAAATAGCAGGGTGCTAATAAACAGGGCTACAAATAAAAAGCCTATTATTGAATGTGGTTAGCAATGAGTAATTACCACGAGCTCACAGATGGAGGGGACTCTCAGCAAGGACTGACAATTCTTATGGGAGAATTCCAAAGTCTAAATTGGAACGAAATAGAACTTGACATAGTTCTGGTCAAAATAAGATAAACTTCTATGGATGTAAGAGATGAAGGCTTTTTCTGAAGGTCTCAAGTCTTCAGGGAGAGTCTCTCCAAGAAGAAGAATGTCACATCTAAGACAATGCTACTTAAGAACTTTTCTGAGGACAGAAATGACATTGATACTTTATATAGTAAATATATTAGATCAGTTTAACTTCAGAGGAAAACAGTAAATGAGGACCTCAGGGGGTAAGATGCTAACCAATTCTAGATTTAAATTGATGAAAAATGTTTCTCTCTTACTCCTTGTTACAAATTTAAAAGATTGGTCCCAAAAAATTACCCTTTGAAGGCTGAAGTTGATCTGTATGGAAATTGTAAATCAACAGAAATTCATAACAAAAACCTAGGACAAATGCATATCATTTTGTCTATCAGAAATATAAGATTTCAACATGGCATATGCAGACCAGTATTAATAAAAGTAAAATATTTTACTATTAACCATATTCTTATCTATCTATCTATCTATCTATCTATATCTATTACTTCAAATGGAAACAGATTCATATAAGTTTATATTATTCTAATAAGGCAGAAAAGCAATTAGAATTGGAAATAATCCCAGTGAAGTTGATCCTATCATATCAAGAAAACCTTTCTCAAAAAAAAATCACTCAACAAATGCAATTTTGGGCTTTTGGGAGTTTCTAGAAGAAGGAACAGAATTAAACTGACACGGAAAAAGGATCAAGTAAATACAGACCACGTAGATATTTCTAAATTTTCCTTCTTGGTAAAACTTTCACAAGCTCCACTAGTCAATCAAAAGAATTAAAGGAATTAGCCCATCTGTTGTTCAAACATAGCCCATCAAAAGAATTGCCTTAAAACTACACTTCAGATACACTGAAAGAAAAGGTTTCTGAAACTTGCATTATGTCCCAATTTATTTGCCTTAAATAAAAGAAAATGGTCCTTATTCTATAAATAGAAAACTGTTCCACATTGTTACCTTGGTTTGCTCAAGTAAGTCTAATCCATTATAACTTATTAGCAGGGTATGAGACTGGAGAAGAGGCGAAGGATCTGAAAATTTTTTATACTGTTGCTGCTGCTATTGAAGTCACAAACAGAATTTGTTTTGCATCCTTTCATACGTTTGATAATAATCAGAATGGACGTGTAAATACCTTGGAATCCTCCAGAATAATAAACGTGTATCAAACAGATGATGACCCCTGAAAGAGACAAAATACACAGGATAATAAAATACACAAATTTATTTAGGCTGTTGCAATAGTAAGAATGTACCATAACGAGAAATATCTAAAAAGGTGGTAGTGGTGGGTGGCAGGGGATTTCATGCAGGCAGATAAACAAGAAAGTCATCAGTTAGTTAATGAGGGTCATGAAGAAGGATGAAGATGAGTCCGACCTCAGTCAACTGAGACAGAATGAAGATAGGTTATATATCAGTCATTAAAAAGGGATGGAGATGGGTCCTATCTGAGTCACTGAAGAAGGGTGTACATTGGTCTTATACATGAGAAAGAAAAGTTATTGGTCCTATCTGAGTAAAGAAGAAGGATGAAAATGGTTCCTCTGTGAGTCATGATTAAGGTTGGAAATTTGTCCTATTGTTGGAGTTACTGAGGAAGAATGAAGATGGGTCCTCTCCAAGGTATTGAGGAAGGACAAAGGTGGGTCTCAGGCTGGGTGAGGTGGCTTATGCCTATAATCCCAGCACTTTGGGAGGTCAAAGCAGGAGGATTTCTTGAGCCCAGGAGTTTGAGACCAGCCTGGGTAACATAGCAAGACCTCATCTCTAATAAAAATAAAAATAGGCTGGGGCGGAGCAAGATGGCCCAATAGGAACAGCTCCAGTCTCCAACTCCCAGCGCGAAGGACACAGAAGACCGGTGATTTCTGCATTTTCAACTGAGGAACAAGGGGGAAGGGAATCCCTTTTCCTAACCAGGGGAACTGAGACACACAACACCTGGAAAATCGGGTAACTCCCACCCCAATACTGTGCTGTAGGCTAATGGGCAGACCAGGAGAATATACCCCACGCCTGACTGGGAGGGTCCCATGACCCCGGAGCCTCCCTCCTTGCTAACACAGCAGTCTGCGG
>NW_012117188.1:650100-658700 GCF_000951035.1 Colobus angolensis palliatus
AGTTGATGGGTGCAGCACACCAACATGGCACAAGTATACATATGTAACAAACCTGCACGTTATGCACATGTACCCTAGATCTTAAAGTATAATAATAAAAAAAAGATTTATAAAAGTGTCTGACACATGTTGCTATTCATTAAGTACTTGTTTAATGAATGAATCATCCAATAAGAAAGTGAGCACATAGATGGTTGTTTACCAAAGGGCTTTTTATTTGATATCTCTTGAATAAACAGATCCTTATCTATTTGTCAAACATTAGGGTTAAAGCAAGGGTTAGGATTAAAGCCAAACTCTTAGGAATAGCTTTATTTATAATTTAGAAATAAATGTGCTCATTAGCATTAAGGAGCCAAGCTGAAAATCATGTGAAAGAATTATCATGCAAACCACTTACCAATAAATTTATTTTCAAATTTAGAAGAATTTGGTAAAAAAAAGAATGTTAAATCACTATGGGATTAGGTAACAGGAAGAGTTTGGAGGGCTCAGAAGAAGATAAAATAATGGGGAAACTTTGGAACTTCTTAGAGATTAGTTAAGTGGTTGTGACTAAAATGCTGGTAGAAATATAGAGTATAATGGTCATACTGAGGTCTCAGATAGTGTGGGGGTTCAGTCAGGCTGGAGAAAAAATTTTCTCACAGTGAAGGACACAGGTAAGCACATAGACATTACAATACATTGTCATAAATATTGTGATAGAGATGAGTATAAGGGAGTTGGGAAGCAAACAAAAGACACTTGAACAGAGAGGTGAAGAATCTTCTAAACAGGGTGTTTTGTAATCTGGCTTCTTAGAGATGAGTAGCTGTTTAAGTACTTGTTTAATGAATGAATCATCCAATAAGAAAGTGAGCACACAGATGGTTGTTTACCAAAGGGCTTTTCATTTGATATCAAGCCACAAACCCTCTTGGAAGGCCTGAGAGTTTGTATAACTTCTGTAATAAATCTGGCTGAAGGCAGCCTAATCCCCTTACCTTTAGTTAAACAGAGTAGAAACACAGGAATGTGGGGAATTTATCTGACAAACTTGTTTACTCATGTGGTCTTAAGACTAAGCTTTGTTCTACAGTAGGTACTTAATTGCTTTCTACTCGGGGAAGTCCATAATGTCAATTACCCTCTAGTGGTGTTGACTCAAGCCTTTGTCAATTAATCTTTACTGAATAAATACAAGTCTTGCTGGCTGGTTGGGGCCCCTGTCACAACAGTTTACAGCACTCTGCGTGGACTCTGTAAGAGGCACAGTCACTCAACTGGACTGGCAAAGCAGAATATCTGTGTGCCAGCATACTTTATTCATCCATCATGGGGTGAGGGTCTGCAGGATAGACCCCAGCAAAATAGAAATGAACTCACTGGGACTTGGAGCAAAGGTCACCCTTGTTATGCCGTAGCAAAGAACTTAGCTTTGCTAAGTTCTTGTGTCCATGCCCTAGGGCTTTGTGGTAGACCAAACTTACGAGTAATGACCTATAGTACCTGGTGGAAGAAATTTCCAAGCAGCAAAGTCTTCAAGAAGTGGCTTGGCTACTTTTAACAGCTTACAATTAGATACTGTAGCAAAAAAATAAAAATTACCTAAAGGTGGAATTTTTACTTAAAAGGGGAGCAGAGTGTAAAAATTTAGAAAATGTACAGACTGGTAGAGAATGAAAGAATATTTCAGGAGAAAAATGCAAGGATGCAGCTGAGACCTTTTGTTAGAGATTGGCATGGCTAAAATAGAGCTAGGGGCTAATAGTCAAGACAATGGGGTAAAAAAGCCCTGAAATCTTTTCAGAAATCTTTGAGACAGCCCCTCCCATTACAGGTACAGAGGTCTAGGAAGACAGAATGGTTTCAGGGGACGGGCCCAGGGTGTCACTGCCCTGTACCACTTCAGAATGCTGTGTACCACCTTGGGATGCTGCTCCTTGCATCCTAGCTGCTCCAGCTCCAGCCACAGCTCAAAAGGCCCCAACTATTGCTTAGGCCACCACACTGGAGAGCTCAAGTAGTAAGTCTTGGTGATGTCCATGTAGTGTTAAGTCTGTAGGCTTGCAAAATGCAAGAATGGTGGAAATGTGGTAGCTTCCACCTAGATTTCAGAGGATGTATCAGAAAGTCTGTGTGCCTGGGTAGAAACCTGACATGGGGTGCTTTGTATGTAGCCTGTAGAACCATGAGCCAAATAAACCTTTTTGTTTAAAAAATAAAAGCTTGATTAAGTTTGTGAACTATAACTATTTCTGACAACAGGATTCAATTTTTACTTCTACTTTTTAAAGCCCAAAATCTTACCCAAACTTGGTGGATTAAAAAAAAGTTCTAGAAAAGTGACACAGTTTGTTTTTAACTCATTTTTAAGCTGTAGTACTGTTTTCAGGTGAACCTTTCTCTGCTCTGATTAAAGAATGCTCCATTTGCTACCATTTCATTTCCTCCAATTTGAAATTTAGAGCATGATGTTCAAGAAGCATGGTGCTGTCTGTAATTCTGTAAGCTCTTGTTCTCCCTTTCAGTGGTTTTGTGCTTGCAACTCTGTCTGTCTGCCTTATTTCATAACAGCTACTCATCTCTAAGAATCCAGATTATAAGACCCCTGTTTATAAGATTCTTTATCTCTCTGTTCAAGTGTCTTTTGTGTGCTTCGCAACTCCCTTATACTCATCTCTATACAACATTTATGACAATGTATTGTAATGTCTATGTGCTTACCTTTGTCCTTCACTGTGACCTCTTACAAACTCCAGAAGGGTCTCTGATCTCTGGATGCCCAGCACCTAGTAAACGGCCCTGCACAGACCAGATATTCAATAAATATTTGTTGAATCAATAATGGCCTATCTACCTTCTTAAGAATAATTTCACTAATAAGAAATAGAGAACTCTCCAAATTTCATATATTAATAGGACACATAACTTTGAAATACGGAATAGAGATTTATAAGCCTAGAGGTTGAATGGATTAGCTTGAAATGTATTTTCTTCAGTCATTGACATGGAACCATTTCTAAGAAAAATAGATACCTGAAACTTATGGACAGGACAGGAATATAAAAATTTATATTCCTAGCTTCTGGAGTATGTGATAGATTTTAGAGCTGAGAGGCTTAGTGCAGTGAGAAGAGTGCCATACTCTTCAGGTAAATATAGCTTGAAGATGTGGCCCCTGGGGCACAGTCCTTGTAAAAAAAGATGTCTCTTTCACATCTTGAAAAGATGTTCTAAATATTCAGAGAGACCAAAGATGTGAAAAAAACAGAGACAAAATAGATTATCTGTGCCACCGTCATATCTACTGCTCTTAGTAACTCGAAACATAAATTTTGTCTAACTACAAAACACATAGCTGAGCAAGTCTTCTTGCTTTTCTTTTTCTGACTTTCTCAAATTTTTGTTAGAAGAAAATGTCTCTTAGTATGTAACAGAATGTCCTCTAATGGAGCCTGGTGGAAAAACAAAACCTGGTGGAAAGATGTTGAAGAATATACATAGTATTTATTTGACTTAGAAAAATTAATACATAGTCCCCATTAAGTTTAAAAGTAATAGAGCATAAGTGCTAGAAGAAAATTTCAGTGTCTTCTTTATTTTGCAAGTGAGGATACATATTAAGTATGTATTGAGATCTCGAAAACCTTGATTTCCTGAGAACATCAGAAATGTAAACAAATAATGTAAACATGATGAAAATACATGATATAATTGACTGAAAATAAATCAGTGTTGTAATTTGCTAACATTGCACTTGTATTTTATAGAGAAAATATCTCTTTATCCATGATGGCAATCATCAAAATGTCCTTACTCATTAATGATAAAGTATATATTGGCCTATGCATACATGGAAAGCAGGCTCTTGGTGAATTGCATGTTCAATATATTGAAAGTAGATAAACACAATGATTTTTAAAAATGAAAAAAATTTTCTAGATTACCAAACTGTAAGTTCTAAGGAACACTGAGAAGTCATTATATAACCCCTGCCTTTGGAATGGATGATACTTAAAATAGTCTCAGAGAGCGACATTCTTGTTATAGTTCCACAATTCCTGAAGCAGATATCATAATTCCCTTCAATCAGAAAATCCTCCATGTTCTAATGAATTATGAATAGGACATGTGCATAAAGCCATTTATTCTTAAAGATAATCATATAATTTCTATCCCAAAGCAAAACAATATTAATGAATAATGATAATAAAATTTTATTTCTTATAAAATTCTTCCATATACTTGTCAGGGTTATTTTATCTTCATAAAAGCCCAGCATGGTAATTATACTTTCCTTGTTTTACATTTGGAATGCCCAAGAGTTGGTGAGGGCTTAAGTCATTGACTTTGGAAACAAAGGGAGAATAGGTTAATCACATACTTGCCCATGGGAAATAATAAAGGGCCTTCTATTCCAGTTGTGGAGCCGGTGTTTGGCAACACTAGCTCCTAACTCTTCTAGAATGAATTATTTTAACAGAGAAATTAGAATTTTTGTTTTTAAGTAGGTAGCCTGTTATATAACTAACATTATCCTTGGTATTTTACATGTTATGACATTCATTTACACAGTGATCCTTCCCTGTGATTAAAGCAAGCTGATATAATTTCAATAATACTTGTGCCCCTGAAATCACAAATGAGTGGTTAGATACAGCTAATGCCTCAAACACATAAGTTTGAGGCATAATTTGATTAACGAAAGCTTTTAAAGAGAGTGCAAATCCAGTGGCTTGCAGATGTACACAATTTTACTATGAGAATATGTGAAAACATCAACATAATTCATTTCCACAATGTTCTCTTTATCTGAATTCACTTTCATGTTTCAGAGAAGGCAATTAACACAGTGATACAGAAATTGCCTGTTAGTTGGCAGCTATCCTATCCTTCAAGCCAATTAATTGCTGTTGTTTTTTTAAAAGCATTTGATTAAGATTCATCATTCACAAACATCAAGTTAGAGCAGTCACTTTATTTGTATCCAAGTCATCCATTGAAAGAGGCACTTGAGATGGAGAGGATTTATTCTTTTTTTTATTGTTAGTTAACATGAATTGGTGTTGTTGATGTTTAGCTCAAAAGGGACATTTTTCTTAAATAAAGAATTGTTATTTTATCACTTTTAATCATGAGTAGGTTTCATTCATAAAATTTTACTACTTAAAAAATAAAAGAAAACCTTAAAGTCCAATGGAGAATAAGCCTCCTAAAGTAGGGGATGAACTATGAGAGAAAACCAGTAATTGTTTCAATTCACTGATTAAGCAAAGGCAGTGTATTCCAGTGGGAAAACATTAATTATGAAGCCATTTTTAAACATTTTTGAGATAAACCACCACAATTATGGCAATATCTGAAACTGACAAAATGTATATAATTTTACAATAGAAATAATTTCAGGATTCTTTTAGTGCAATTCCTCCCAAATATAGTATATAAACTGAGGGTAATGTGTTTAGTATAACATCATAGGGTATATGAATTTTCTAAAAGAAATTTTAAACTCTTTTCATTTTGTTGACCATATCTAATGTAATATAAGCATATTGGGGACTATGCAAGGGTCTTCTATAAAGATCCCTAGTTTCAGTGGTCATATTTGCTTTTCTGCTTCTGATAGTATGCTCAGCCAAGAAATCTTAAATGATATCACAGTGCATGCCATTAATCAATGTGTCATAGAAGATTAAACTGATAAAATTAGTAGGAGCACTGAATCTTTATGAGGCACACAAAACAGATATACCACACTAAACCCGTATTTCCAATGCAAACAGGTACCTTGCGTGAATTTCGCTTTGCACGTTATTAACTTGCAACAATTAATTAACAGTTAGGTATGGAGATGGAAGATACCTCTGATGAAAAATACTTCTGTTCTGAGTTCAGTAAAATATTAGCTAGATACCATTTAATACATATTTCAATAAATCTACAATGCTTACTACCAAGTAACAGAAAAATATTTAAAATATTATCAAGTGAAAACTTACTGTTACTGCCCTTAGAGAATTGTTTGCTTGCTGAGTTTTAGTTAAGAATGAGAGCTGAGATAGTCCTATACTAGCCAAAAAAAGGCTTGAAGTTATTAATGACATTTTGTATATAAGATACTTTAAAAATACCAACAATATGCTCTGAATTTGTATAGTTGAAGATAAAATACAGTAACAGACTAAATACAGAAACAAGCCTTGGGCTATATCTTTTGGTTTTTGAATTCAACATCAGTCATCTAGCTCCAGAAATAAAACAAATGTATCACATTAATGTTGTAAATTTAAATTTTATTTTGGCATTGGTTAATTTAGTTGGTAAGTTTGCTTTGCTTTTATAGTTTTATTAGAGCTAATCACATAAGGAATCTACAAACACCTTTAAATTGAGCATCTTTCATTAATGTTAAAATACAAGAGATTTTGGACAACAAGAGTCTGGAAGAAATGTTTTCCTTTTAAAGGCATCTGTATCTGAGAAAGATTTGTCTACCAGTGATTCATTTGCTCCCTGTTGTAAACGGGCTTTCCTACAAACAGAGATATAAAACTGGATTCTTGTGCAAATGATCTATTGAGGAAGTGATTTCAGGAGAGGGGAAGTGAAAAGAGAATAAAGGAGCAGGGGGAGGAGGTAAGCAAGGATGTGGTCTCAGCTGGAGACCAGCTGGAACCAATCTGGTGCACCAG
Source organism: Colobus angolensis palliatus (assembly GCF_000951035.1). NCBI lineage: Eukaryota > Metazoa > Chordata > Mammalia > Primates > Cercopithecidae > Colobus > Colobus angolensis. The sequence goes on from NW_012117188.1 coordinate 656,778, forward strand.
AAGCCACGAAACACAAATTCCACCATAGTTTTTCCAATGTCAGCAGGGGTTGCAGGCTGGGGTGATTATAGAAGTTCCAATTAAAAGAAGGGAAATGACTGTGAGCCTCTTACAGCTGCTAAGGCATGGGAGCTGGGGATAGGTGTTCCCATTTAGTATGGTGAATCTGGGCAGAGCAACAATAAGGCGTCTTGTAGCATCCACTTTGCAATTCTCAGATCCACCTGCATCTCAAATTAAGTTAACTCCATCTAGGCACAGATTTTCCAGGTTTCTGAAAGGTAAATTTTCTGAAAGGTAAATGGGAAAACTTACAAGGAGATTATTTAGGTAAATGACATCTCTTGCTGCTGCAATTGACTGGTTCTCAAATAGTCATCATCTATCTCCTCTACCTCCCATTCTCGACTGCCCTCTCCCTTGGCTCGCACCGCTGTTGGACTAATTGGCTTCCCCTGTGGCATCTGAGGCTCTGGTTATCATGCCTTTACCAGTTTTATGGGTACTAGAGTTGCTCATTATAGTAAAACTGGTCATGGAAATATAAAGAATAGTCCAGCGAATTACCTTGCTTGTATTAGACGGCAGTAGCTCTACCTCTTCCTACTGAGCAGGGTCAATTACCCCTGCCAGTTGAGAAACTATTTTTTTGTCTAATGGCCTACTGTTTTGAGGAGCCCAAAGTAATCAGGAATCAGCCAGAGCTTTATTGGGATTTTCCCTGTGTCTCCTGATAGAAGAATCCACTCTTAGAAAACCAAGACAAGCAGAGCCTGAAAGCAAGAGCAAGGAAACAAAACTTTCCTGATTGGATGTCTGGGAGGAATGATGGGTGGACCCACTCCTACTTTCACCTTTTGGTTTTCTTGCATTCTACTTTCTGTAGACGCAGTACTATTTAGTGTCTGTTGGTTTAGGGTAAACACTTCAACCTGAAGGATAAGGCATGTACTGCATCCTTGCAAAGTGACTTCTTTGAGATGGAGCTTCAATTAAGCACTAAAGACTTCCCACTACCCTATCAAAGCATAAGCTTCTGAGTGATTTAACATATGGCGGGATCAATAAATAGATCCCATGGCTATATGCTGCCACTGAACATCTTTTGCCATAAATTTTATGTTTATGGCAATACTATTTGTGTGAAATCATAGATCAGAAACTCTGAGCCCTTGGAGTGGTGATATTTGGGCAATGTGGTCAGGCACTGGCAGTTGATTGACAATCTGGATGAAGTATTGCTCCTTGCAATGCAGAAGGTGTTCTGGGTAATCTACTTGCCACCAAATGACTGATGACTGATGGGTCTCTTTGAAGAATGATATTGTGTTCCCGCCGCAGCTATCTGTTGCTAGCATATTGAACATTCAATGGTGGCGGCAGTTGGTCAGCTGTCACGAGAGGGAACCCACGCTGTTTGGGTCCTTACATGGCTCTTATCTCAACTAGAATTGCTTCTCTGTTCTAGGGTCCATTGCACAAGCACAGAGTTGGCAAGAACAGATGCTGGCTGCCATCTACTGGCCAAGTAGTTTTGTGAACTTTATAATTTAGTTTCTCTTCCATGATGAATGCCATCTTGTGAGCAATGACTTGTGACACAGAGATCATTATGTATTGTATTCACTTTCACAGTTCCATCCCAATGCCCCTTTCCCAGACGTCCTTGTCCCTAATGTAATCTTTTTCCTTTCAAGTCTCTAACTAACCATATAAGCTATTTATAATGTTCATGAGTCAATTTTTACCCTTACTGTAAACTACTTCTTTGTCTTCTCAAAGTAAATGACAAGATGCACTCATAAAATGAGTTAGGGAGGATTCCTTCTTTTTCTATTGATTGGAACAGTTTCAGAAGGAATGGTACCAGCCCCTCCTTTTACCTCTGGTAGAATTCAGCTGTGAATCTGTCTGGTCCTGGAC
>NW_012117188.1:659740-667073 GCF_000951035.1 Colobus angolensis palliatus
TGACAGACTGGATTAAGAAAATGTGGCACATGTACACCATAGAATACTATGCAGCCATAAAAAGGATGAGTTCATGTCCTTTGTAGGGACATGAATGCAGCTGGAAACCATCATTCTCAGCAAAATATTGCAAGAACAGAAAACCAAACACTGCGTGTTCTCACTCATAGGTGGGAATTGAACCATGAGATCACTTGGACACAGGAAGGAGAACATCACACACCGGGGCCTGTTGTGGGGTAGAGAGAGGGGGAGGGATAGTATTAGGAGATATACCTAATGTAAATGATGAGTTAATAGGTGCAGCACACCAACATGGCACATGTATACATATGTAACAAACCTGCACATTGTGCACATGTACCCTAGAGCATAAAGTATAATAAAAAATAAAAATTAAAAAATTTTTAAAAATGCACTGCTTAAGTTCCTTTCAGTGGAAGATTTTCACTCATCGCTGTCTTCAGTGCCATCCCTGGATGAATGTGGCATAATAGCAGTTCATTTTCAGCTTGTACCCACATACCAAGACAACCCACCTTTGAACCAACCTCAGGCTTCTTTTCTGTACTACAGATCTAAATAAACAGGTCTAAATAAAATCTGTTAGAGATTTTTTTTCTTTTATTCTGGTAGGTATGGAAAAGAATCCTTTCTTAGATCAGCGGGCATATACTACATAATAAGAATTTTTGTGTTAATGTGGTCTGGTAAATGTATCACAACTGGTGTAGCAACTGCAGTTTTGGCTACAGTTGGTTAAATTCCAGTAGTCCTTTGTTATGTTTTGATCTGTAGAATTTTTGCAGGAACTACACTGGTGAAGTAAGTGATGGAAATGATGGGAATCACCATCCCTGCATGTTGGCTTTTCCCACTGTATTAGTTCACTTTTGCATTGTTTTAAAGAAATATCTGAGACTGAGTAATTTATAAAGAAATGAGTTCTAATTGGCTCAAGGCTGTGCAGGATGTACAGGAAGCATGATGCTGGCATCTGCTCAGCTTCTAGGGAGGCCTCAGGAAACTTACAATTTTGTTGGAAGGTAAAGAGTGAGGAGGCATGTCACATGGCCAAGGCAGGAGAAAAAGTGAGGGGAGGTGCTAAAAGTGAAGGGGAAGGTAGAACAGCTGAGACTGGATCCATGATCCGCTTTTATCCCTCCCAACCACCCTTTTGCTTCACTTTTAAACAACCAGATCTCATGAGACCTCTCTCACCATCATGAGGACAACACCAATGAGATAGTGCTAAACCTTTCATGAGAAATATGCCCCCATTATCCAATCACCTCCCACCAGGCCCCCCTCCAACATTGGGAATTACATTTCAACATGAGATTTCGGTAGGGACACAGATCCAAACTATGTCACTCACAATAAATGCTATTACTCTGTAGGTTATGGCACCAATAAGGGAATTCTGCCAATGGTTAAGGATATTTATTCTGATTATATGTTCAGAAACCAGAAAAATAACAGCTAGGTAGAAATATGAAAGAGACCTGAACAAGGACTCTATTGATTATCAGAGAATTACCTGAGACTGGGTAATTTATAAAGAAAAGAAGTTGAATTGACGTTGCAGTTCCACAGGCTATATGGGAAGCATGGTTGGCAGGCCTCAGAAAAATTACAATCACAGCAGAAGGCAAAGGGGAAACAAGTACATCTTACCATGGTGGAGCAGGAGAGACAGAACCAAGAGGGAAGTGCTACACACTTTTAAACAACCTTATCTCATGAGAACTCACTCACTATCATGAGAACAGCAAAGAGGAAATCCATCTCCATCATCCAATCACCTCCCACCAGGTCCCTCCCCCACCATTGGGAATTACAATTCAACATGAAATTTGGGTACAGAGCCAACCCATATCACAGAGTAACATATGTTCTTACTACAGTGGGGGCCATAGTAGTTCCTTGGGCCTTCTCGTATCAATGTCAAAGTAAATGCTGTATTCAATAGATTTCTAAAGATCTTAGTATTTCCCTTTCCTACTACAAGTATTCAAGTAAATGATCTTAAGTACCTTTAAATCTCTGCCTTGTCACTTAATGTGGAAATTTCATCCTACTTATGGGTCTTGTGGTCACTAGGAAAGGCGAGAGCAGATGTTGAGATGGGCAAGCATTGTCTTATTAGGCACATACCTCAGGTAAAGTCTCTGGAATGTCTTCAAACAAGATGAAGGCTTGTATTTTCTAGCAAAAATTAGTGCACATATTCTATGAGCCTAGAGGTTGCAAAAATCAGAAGGTTCAAGATTTTGGTGCATCTATCCAGGTGTTCCTACCTCAGGTTTTGATTTCTTCCTTATCAGAGCCCAGAATGATGCACAGGAGACTTGCACAGCCTGAGAATGAAGCCATCTTTGATATTCTGACACTCTTGTGGGAAGTATTGTGCCTACTGTTTAGCTCTGTCTTCCCTTGGCTAAAAGAGATGGAATTATCTTTAAATACTGCCGAGGCTTCCAATTCTCACATTTTATTTTATATAAATAATTAATTAATAGATCTGAGCTGGCCATTTCCTCTCTTTAATCTATCAGTGGCACTTAGCAGCATTGAAATGTTTCCAAAAGTCTTTACAGCTACTATTTCTTCAGTATATCTCAAAAGCCAGATATACCTAGAGGTGAATACTATTGTACCTGCATGCCACTCCAATTCACCACAGGTGAAAGCCTTAGTGATTAAATCACTGAAGATGCCAGGGTCTGGCAATTCTCCACCTACCATTGAGGCTGGGGTGTTAATTACTATACAGCTGTCAATGATCTTATCCCCTGACATGGTTTGACTGTGTCCCCACCCAAATCTCATATTGAATTATAGCTCTTACAATGTTCACATGTCTTTCCTGTGCTGTTCTTTTGATAGTAGATTAGTCTCAAGAGATCTGATGGTTTCATGAGGGGGAGTTTCCCTGCACAAGCTCTTTGCCTACTGTCATCCATGTAAGATGTGACTTGCTCCTCCTTGCATTCTGCCATGATTGTGAGGCCTCCCCAGCCACGTGGAGCTGTGAGTCCATTAAACCTCTTTCCTGTATAAATTACCCAGTCTCAGGTATGTCTTTTTTTGCAGTGTGAGAACAGACTAATACACCCCCAGAAGCCCATCCTTAGAGTAAGCTTCCTAGGACCAATTATGGTACACACTGTTTTAGGTTGGGTTCTCCAGATTCAGTTTCCTAGAAGTAGAGCCTGAGGTAAAGATTTGTATTCAAGTGATTATACTGATGGAGTACCCCCAGGAAAAACTAGAATGAGAAAAGCTGACAAGGGTAAGTAGGGAAAGCTAATCATGATCCAGTCTCAGCTGGAGTCTACCTTCAGCTTGATTCCACGGGGAACTTGAGCATGACTTTCACCATAGAGTTGGTCTCATTTTGAATCAAAGAGCCTGACTTCTGTATGCCAATGTCAGTCAGTCATTGTGTGTTGTCCCTGGACAATGGGAAAATCTGTCAGGCAAATCGTTTCCATTTAGCTGGAGATAATTCCGAAAAATAGGGGGGAAGCTATGAGCTCTTACAGCAGCCAAGGGATGAGCTCACCAGCCTGATAGCAAGATTTAGGACAGCAACAGATTCCACTACTTATCCTTATTTTTTTTTTCTCCCTTCAGTTAGGCTGAGCTATGTGACTACTTGTAGCCTATGAAATGCACATATTTCCAATCTTTCTATTTCTGCTGCAATAATTAGGAATGTACAGGTTACAGTTGTATCTATGAGATGATGGAACCTTCATCATCCTAGGTCCTTACGTGACTATATGGAGCTCAGATCCATAGAAATTCCTGATGAATATGAAACATAAATGAGAAACAGAATCTTGCGTTAATGTTCTAAAATTTGAAAATAAATTTACTATTGCATTATAACTCAGCCTATAATGTCTAACACATGGTTTATCTATTAATTAGATTCAAGAAAGATTACCCTGGAACCACCTCTACTTTGCAGATGAGGAAACTGAGGCCCAAGAATGTCTTGTGATTAGCCTGAGAATGAACTAATGGAAGAACCAAGATTCAAATTTAGGCTTCCTAAATCTTCCTTACACCAGATCATAGGCACCAGGATTCCTCCATTACAATTTTTTAACCACTATGTGGATGGCAAAAGGAGTTTCAGCATAACCATAACTTACTAATTCACTTACTCAACAGATATATATAAACCACTTACTATTTGTTAAATATAGTTGTAAGTGCTGGGGATATGACCACCAACGAGACCAAGTCTCTAATCTCATGGAGCTTACCTTTTAATAGATGCTGAATCAGATCCCATTGATTGGTGTTTTCCAAAAGGAGTGATAAACCACTTTAACACACCATGAACGTGTTGTTTCATATAATATAAATTACCATTGTTGTTTTAAAGCAAAATCTGATACACTTATACAGTTATATTCATGGATGTGATTCAAACTCTCAAATCTTTTTTAGATGCTATCACATGTAAAAATTGTGTTTCTATTTACTTTTCATTTATGCTCTCATCCCCAGTGAAGGCAAATTTTAAAGAATATTTACCTTGATAAGTCATTGATATGAATTTAACCTAGAGCTTTACAGTATTTAATATATTTATCTGGATTTTGAATTCTTCTATCTCAATTAAATTTACTCACTTTTTTTATCATTGTGGTTTATCAATGGCTTTATTGGATATAACCTTGGCATTCTAGAGAACACATGTCACAAATTGACTGAAGGAAAAGATCTACCTGCTAAAGTTTCATTTAAAAATTACCCAGGCTGCTCTTATATATGTGGCTGTCACTTCTTCCTCCTCATCATCCTTATCACTTCGATCAATAGGCAATTAATATTTACAGAACTCTAACTCAGCTACAAGCTGAGGAAAATGATATGAAAAGCAGATATAGGTACCATTCTCATGGAGCTTACAGTCGATTTATATAGATGGACATTAGTTGAATAGCCACACACCTGATGGAAAATGTAACTGGGATGATTGTTTTGGTCATGATTTTGAATATGATCATCATCATTGTTAGGAGCAGCAGTAAATATGAGAGATGTTAAACACCATCTCTCATTTTCTGTAGAGTCTAAAGCATACATCTTTTCCAGATTTTAGCATTTCTAAAATAAAGATGCACCTTCCAGTTTATGTCATCTGGATGTTAAGATGTTTTAGAAATCATTTAGCCAACTTACTTCATTTGATATGAGCAGTGAATAAAAAATCTGAGTTTCATACAGTTCTTATACTAGGATAAAATCATTAAATTGGTAGTATGTTTTTTCTTTCTTAGTGGTATATAAGAGCACATTTTTAAACAATGGTGTCTTAGAATATATACAGTACATGGAGGCCACTGATACGTGTTCAAAATACATAGGTCCACCTCACAGCCTCTATTCTAAAAAAACCCGCAAACTTTAACTAAATGTAAAGACTATGTCGTAGGCATCATTGAGTGATCCTAGCCCGGAGCTCCAGAATAGAAGATGGATAATAGCACTGTTTCATGGACTAAACATCAGGATTATTTGCACTTACATTTTCAGCCTATGTTCACTTGCTAAAAGTGTTCATTCTCCATCTGTCTTCTGCTCAGTTTTCCTAACAATTTGTCTCTGTAACCAATAATACTTTGAAACAGCAAATACCACATGCTGATTGACTTTATAATGGTATCATAGTAGTTTCACATAATTAAGCGACACTTAGATTTTAAAAATCAAATGGGGAATGATGGAAAGAAAGGACACTAGGTGAAAATATTGCTATGAGAACATGAATCAATTTGGTCAGAGGCACATTTAGCCAAATATTTGATAATACCACATTTGAGGAGAACAGGTGAAGGCTTGATTCAGACTGGAAATGATACTGATCAAGAGGGGAAGAGTGCTTAGCCTGGTGAACAAGTTTACTTGTCAGATGTGAGGAAGAGGAAAGAAAATCTGTGTGTGTGTGTGTGTGTGCACGTGTGTGTGTGTGTGCACGTGTGTGTTCGTGTGTGTGTGTGGTGGGAAGAGAGGGAGCATGTTTGAATGTTGCCTCTCAAGACTTTAAATTAGCTTTTATAACAAAATAGATCTTCCATATGGTTTTTATTTAGTGTGTGAATGTTTAGAAAAGTCTGTGATATCCTTTTGAAATTCAGATTATCCCTTACTGTTCACCAGTCTAGAAAGGATACCTGGTAATAGTTGCAAGCACAGCTAGGTTTTCGGGTCAGATAAATCCTAAATGATTTCATTTTCTTACTTTCATGGAAGGTTTTACCCTATTGCTTCATTATATCTTTTTAAAACCCTTTTGAATTCACATTGTAAGAAAGCTTAATAGCTAGAGCTAGTTAGTGATAAGGTACTTCTGGCATATCAACAAACTTGAATCCAAGCCAAAATGGAATTTTCTATTACTGTCTTTTACCTTTGAATAATGTTTGAGAATATGTTCATGTATTTCTGTTAGGTTAATGTGGTGGTCTTCTGAACACACAGTTCCTGGTTAGTAAGGCTTATCTAAGCCACCTACATTTGTTTAAAAAGTGCTAATTTAATGAATTTGATGAGCAATTGATTGCTGGGTGTTTTCCTATTTTGTCACAATTTAGCAAGTTTGAATTTATTTCTTAGCATTTTAGAGAGGATTCTCCTTATGAAATAAACACCTTTCTTTGAGATAAAAACAAAATAAAACCGTTATTAAAGGGAAGTAGAAAGCATTTGGTATTTAAGAATTCCACTACTATAAAAGAGAAACATTTGTGATGTTAGCAACGCTTCTTCTGAGATTGAAAATGGTTCCTGAACTAGCATCATACTCTTCAACACAAATAAACAAAAATACAATACAAACATGTTAAGCTCAAATTCTTTATTTTATTTATACTTGAAGTTCTAGGGTACATGTGCACAATGTGCAGGTTTGTTACATATGTATACATGTGCCATGTTGGTGTGCTGCACCCATTAACTCGTCATTTACATTAGGTATTTCTCCAAATGCTATCCCTCCCCGCTCCCCCCACCCCACATCAGGCCCTGGTGTGTGATGTTCCCCTTCTGTGTCCTAGTGTTCTCATTGTTCAATGCCCACCTATGAGTGAGAACATGTGGTGTTTGGTTTCTTGTCCTTGCGATAGTTTGCTGAGAATGATGGTTTCCAGCTTCATACATGTCCCTACAAAGGACATGAACTCATCCCTTTTTACGGCTGCATAGTATTCTATGGTGTATATGTGCCACATTTTCTTAATCCAGTCTATCATTAATGGACATTTGGGTTGGTTCCAAGTCTTTGCTATTGTGAATAGTGCCACAATAAACA
>NW_012117188.1:667520-667970 GCF_000951035.1 Colobus angolensis palliatus
TTCTGAAGGTTGCCTGTTCACTCTGATGGTAGTTTCTTTTGCTGTGCAGAAGCTCTTTAGTTTAATTAGATGCCATTTGTCAATTTTGACTTTTGTTGTCATTGCTTTTGGTGTTTTAGACATGAAGTCCTTGCCCATGCCTATGTCCTGAATGATATTGCCTAGGTTTTCTTCTAGGGTTTTCATGGTTTTAGGTCTAACATTTAAGTCCTTAATTCATCTTGAATTAATTTTTGTACAATGTGTAAGGAAGGGATCCACTTCCAGTTTTCTACATATGCCTAGCCAGTTTTCCCAGTACCATTTAGTAAATAGGGAATCCTTTCCACATTTCTTCTTTTTGTCAGGTTTGTCAAAGATCAGATGGTATATGCAGGGGGGCGGAGCAAGATGGCCAAATAGGAACAGCTCCAGTCTCCAACTCCCAGCACGAAGGACACAGAAGACCGG
>NW_012117188.1:670468-691107 GCF_000951035.1 Colobus angolensis palliatus
TTTGGTTACTGTAGCCTTGTAGTATAGTTTGAAGTCAGGTAGCGTGATGCCTCCAGCTTTGTTCTTTTTGCTTAGGATTGTCTTGGCAATGTGGATTCTTTTTTGGTTCCATGTGAACTTTAAAGTAGTTTTTTCCAATTCTGCAAAGAAAGTCATTGGTAGCTTGATAGGGATGGCCTTGAATCTATAAATTACCTTGGGCAGTATGGCTGTTTTCATGATAATGATTCTTCCTATCCATGAGCGTGGAATATTCTTCCATTTGTTTGTGTCCTCTTTTATTTCTTTGAGCAGTGGTTTGTAGGTCTCCTTGAAGAGGTCTTTCACATGTCTTGTAAGTTGGATTCCTAGGTATTTTATTCTCTTTGAAGCAATTGTGAATGGGAGTTCACTCATGATTTGGCTCTCTGTCTGTTATTGGTGCATAAGAATGCTTGTGATTTTTGCACATTAATTTTGTATCCTGAGACTTTGCTGAAGTTGCTTATCAGCTTAAGGAGATTTTGGGCTGAGATGATGGGGTTTTCTAAATATACAATCATGTCATCTGCAAACAGGGACAATTTGACTTCCTCATTTCCTAATTGAATATCCTTTATTTCTTTCTCCTGCCTGATTGCCCTGGCCAGAAGTTCCAACACTATGTTGAATAGGAGTGGTGAGAGAGGGCATCCTTGTCTTATGCCAGTTTTCAAAGGGAATGCTCCCAGTTATTGCCCATTCAGTATGATGTTGGCTGCGAGTTTGTCATAGATAGCTCTTATTATTTTGAGATACGTCACATCAATACCGAATTTATTGAGAGTTTTTAACATGAAGGCTGTTGAATTTTGTCAAAGGCCTTTTCTGTATCTATTGAGATAATCATGTAGTTTTTGTCTGTGGTTCTGTTTATATGCTGGATTACGTTTATTGATTTGTGTATGTTGAACCAGCCTTGCATCCCAGGAATGAAGCCCTCTAGATAATGATGTATAAGCTTTTTCATGTGCTGCTGGATTTGATTTACCAGTATTTTATTGAGGATTTTTGCATCAATGTTCATCATGGATATTGGTCTATAATTCTCTTTTTTTTGTTGTGTCTTTGTCAGGCTTTGGTATCAGGATGATGCTGCTTAGTTTCAGAAGGAATGGTACCAACTCCTCCTTTTATCTCTGGTAGAATTTGGCTGTGTATCCATCTGGTTCTGGACTTTCTTGGTTGGTAGGCTATTAATTATTGCCTCAATTTCAGAGCCTGTTATTGGTGTATTCAGTGATTCAACCACTTCCTGGTTTAGTCTTGGGAGGCTGTATGTGTCTGGGAATGTATCCATTTCTTCCAGATTTTCTAGTTTATTTGTGTAGAGCTGTTTATAGTATTCTCTGATGGTAGTCTGTGTTTCTGTGGGCTCAGTGATGATATCACCTTTATCAGGTTTTTATTGCATCTATTTGATTCTTCTCTCTTTTCTTGTGTGTTAGCCTTGCTAGCAGTCTATTAATTTTGTTGATCTTTTTTCAAAAAAAAAAAACCAGCTCCTGGATTCATTGATTTTTTGAAGGATGTTTTGTGTCTCTATCTCCTTCAGTTCTGCTCTGATCTTAATTATTTCTTGCCTTCTGCTAGCTTTTGAATGTGTTTGCTCTTGCTTCCCTAGTTCTTTTAATTGTGATGTTAGGGTGTCAATTTTAGATCTTTCCTGCTTTCTCTTGTGGGCATTGAGTGCTATAAATTTCCCTCTTCACACTGCTTTAAATGTGTCCCAGAGATTCTGGTATGTTGTGTCTTTGTTCTCATTGGTTTCAAAGAACATCTTTATTTCTGCCTTCATTTCATGATTTACCCAGTAGTCATTCAGGAGCAGGTTGTTCAGTTTCCAAGTAGTTGGGCAGTTTTGAGTGAGTTTCTTAATCCTGAGTTCTAGTTTGATTGCACTGTGGTCTGAGAGACAGTTTGTTATCATTTCTGTTCTTTTACATTTGCTGAGGAGTGTTTTACTTCCAACTATGTGGTCAATTTTGGAATAAGTGTGATGTAGTGCTGAGAAGAATGTATATTCTGTTGATTTGGGGTGGAGAGTTCTGTACATGTCTATTAGGTCTGCTTGGTGCAGAGTTGAGTTCAATTCCTGGATATCCTTGATAACTTTCTGTCTCATTGGTCTGTCTAATGTTGACAGTGGGGTGTTAAAGTCTCCCATTATTATTGTGTGGGAGTCTAAGTCTCTTTGTAGGTCTCTAAGGATCTGCTTTATGAATCTGGGTGCTCCTACATTGGGCGCATATATATTTAGCATAGTTAGCTCTTCTTGTGGAATTGATCCCTTTACCCTTATGTAATGGCCTTCTTTTTCTCTTTTGATCTTTGATAGTTTAAAGTCTATTTTATCAGAGACTAGGATTGCAACCCCTGCCTTTTTTTGTTTTCCATTTGCTTGGTAGATCTTCCTCCATCCCTTTATTTTGGGTCTATGTGTGTCTCTGCACATTAGATGGGTCTCCTGAATACAGCAAACTGATGGGTCTTGACTCTTTATCCAATTTGCCAGTCTGTGGCTTTTAATTGGAGCTTTTAGCCCATTTATATTAGGGTTAATATTGTTATGTGTGAATTTGATCCTGTCATTACGATGTTAGCTGGTCATTTTGCTCATTAGTTGATGTCCTTTCTTCCTAGCATTGATGGTCTTTACAGTTTGGCATGTTTTTGTGGTGGCTGGTACTGGTTCTTTCTTTCTATGTTTAGTGCTTCCTTCAGGATCTCTTGTAGGGCAGGCCTGGTGGTGACAAAACCTCTCAGCATTTGCTTGTGTGTAAAGGATTTTATTTCTCCTTCACTTATGAAGCTTAGTTTGGCTGGATATGAAATTCTGGGTTGAAAATTATTTTCTTTAACAATGTTGAATATTGGCCCCCACTCTCTTCTGGCTTGTAGAATTTCTGCCAAGAGATTCACTGTTAGTCTGATGGGCTTCTCTTTGAGGGTAACCCGACCTTTCTCTCTGGCTGCCCTTAAGATTTTTTCCTTCATTTCAACTTTGGTGAATCTGGCAATTATGTGTATTGGAGTTGCCCTTCTGGAGGAGTATCTTTGTGGCGTTCTCTGTATTTCCTGAATCTGAATGTTGGCCTGCCTTGCTAAGTTGGGGAAGTTCTCCTGGATAATATCCTGCAGAGTGTTTTCCCACTTTGTTCCATACTCCCCCTCACTTTCAGGTATACCAATCAGATGTAGATTTGGTCTTTTCACATAGTCGTATATTTTTTGGAGGCTTTGTTCATTTCTTTTTACTCTTTTTTCTCTAAACTTCTCTTCTCACTTCATTTCATTCATCTGATCTTCAATCACTGATACCCTTTCTTCCAGTTTATCGAATTGGCTACTGAGGCTTGCACATGTACCGCGTAGTTCTCATGTCATGGTTTTCAGCTCCATCAGGTCATTTAAGGACTTCTCTACACTGGTTATTCTAGTTAGCCATTTGTTCAATCTTTTTTCAAGGTTTTTATCTTCTTTGCGATGGGTTCAAACTTCCTCCTTTAGCTCGGAGAAGTTTGATCATCTGAAGTCTTCTTCCCTCAACTTGTCATTCTCTGTCCAGCTTTTTTCTGTTGCTGGTCAGGAGCTGTGTTCTTTTGGAGGGGGAGTAGTGCTCTGATTTTTAGAATTTTCAGGTTTTCTGCTCTACTTTTTCCCCATGTTTGTGGTTTTATCTACCTTTGGTCTTTGATGATGGTGATGTACAGATGGGGTTTTGGTGTGGATGTTCTTTCTGTTTGTTAGTTTTCCTTCTAACAGTCAGGACTCTCAGCTGCAGGTCTGTTGGAATTTGCTGGAGGTCCACTCCAGACCCTGTTTGCCTGGATATCAGCAGCAGAGGCTGCAGAACAGCAAATATTGCTGAACAGCAAATCTTGCTGCCTGATCGTTCCTCTGAAAGCTTCATCGCAGAGGGGTACCCAGCCATGTGGGGTGTCAGTCTGTCCCTACTGGGTAGTGTCTACCAGTTAGGCTACTCGGGGGTCAGGGACCCACTTGAGGAGGCAGTCTGTCCATCCTCAGATCTCAAATTCTCTGCTGGGAGAATCACTACTCTCTTCAAAGCTGTCAGACAGGGACATTTAAGTCTGCAGAGGTTTCTGCTGCCTTTTGTTCAGCTATGTCATGCCCACAGAGGTGGCATCTACAGAGGCAGGCAGGCCTCCTTGAGCTGTGGTGGGCTCCACCCAGTTTGAGTTTCCCAGTGGCTTTATTTACCTATTCAAACCTCAGGAATGGCGGGTGCCCCTCCCGCAGGCTCGCTGCCACCTTGCAGTTCAATCTCAGACTTCTGTGCTAACAATGAGTGAGGCTCCATGGGTGTAGGACCCTCTGAGCCAGGCACAGGATATAATCTCCTGGTGTGCCATTTGCTAAGACCATTGGAAAAGCACAGTATTAAGGTGGGAGTGATCTGATTTTCCAGGTGCCATCTGTCACAACTTTCCTTGGCTAGTAAGGGAATTCCCTGACCCCTTACACTTCCCAGGTGAGGTGATGCCTCGCCCTGCTTTGGCTCATGCTGCCTGGGCTGCACCACTGTCCTGCACCCACTGTCCAACAAACCCCAGTGAGATGAACCCGATACCTCAGTTGGAAATGTAGAAATCACCTGTCTTCTGCGTCGCTCACGCTGGGAGCTGTAGACTGGAGCTGTTCCTATTCAGCCATCTTGGAACTGCCCAAATCCAAATTCTTAATGTCCCATTTGCCATTTCTCTAAGGCAAAGAATAATTTCAATGAAAAAGTGCAACAGAACTACTGGAAGAACATGGTAAAAGCTCAATTATTTTTCTTAATAATATGTTATGTAATATAACACATCTAAAACATTTCAAGCTGTAATCAAAATAAAAATTAGATATTATAAATAAAAATATATACACATACACATATGTAGTAAGTCTTTCAAATCTTTTGTTAATTAAGTTTAGGCACAACGTTGTACAGCCAATCTCTAAATGGATTAAAGATGTAAACATAAAACCTGAAACTGTAAAACTCTTGAAAGAAAACGTAGGGGTAAAGTTTTATGACATTGACTTTGGCAATGATTTCTTGGATATGACACCAAAAGTGCAGAAAACCATTGCAAAAATAGACAAGCAGGGCTACATGAAATTATAAAGCCTCTGCATTACAAAGGAAACAGTCGATAGGTGAAAAGGCAATCTACAGAATGAGAGAAAATATTCCCAGCACTTTGGGAGACCGAGGGGAGCGAATCACAAGGTTAGAAGTTTGAGACCAGTTTGGCCAACATGGAGAAACCCTGTCTCTACTACAAATACAAAAAAGTAGCTGGGCATGGTGGCAGGTACCTGTAATCCCAGCTGCTCAGGAGGGTGAGGCAGGAGAATCAATCACTTGAACCTGGGAAGCAGGGGTTGTGGTGAGCCAAGATTGCACCACTGCACTCTAGCCCAGGCAACAGTGCAAGACTCCATAAAAAAAAATAAAGAAAGCTACTACATATTGTATTATATTGTATTAGGAGTTAGGAGTCAGTATCCAAAATATATAAGGAACTACTATATCTCAATAGCAAAATATAAATAATCTGATTTTTAAATGGTCAAAACAAGTAAATAGACATTTCCTTGAAGGAGATGTTAAGTGTATGAAAAGATGTTCAACATCACTAATCATCAGAGAAAAGTAAATCACAACCACAATAAGATATCACTGCACACATGTTAGGCTGGCAATTATCTAAAAACAAAAGATAACAGGTATTGGCAAGGATGTGGAAAAATTGGAATCCTTGTGTTCTATTGGTAGGAATGTAAACTGATAAAGTCATTATGGAAACAATATGAAGGTTCTTCAAAAAGCTAAAAATGCACTGTGGTCACTGCTGCCACAGTGAGAAAAGCATGCACTCTCCTGAGCCTGAGTTGCCTGCCTGAACTGCTTTTAGCAAACCCACCTCCACCAGCAGCATGGCCTCAGTGCTCTAGCATGCATCCTGAGTTCAGGCTCTCCCTGCACACTGCGGCTGCTGCTACTGATGCTGCCACTGTGGGCTGAAACACTTAATCCACTGAGCCTGAGAACTTCCTGCCTGCCTGGGTCTGTTGACAGCAATCCTACTTCCACCAGCAGTATGGCCACTTTTCCCCTGTGTTAGTACAGGCCCTGAGGATAAGCTGTACTCTAAAGGAATACCTGAGACTGGGTAATTTCTAAAGAAACCAAGCTCATGGTTCTGCAGGCTTAACAAGAAGCATGGTGCTGACATCTGTATCTGGTAAGGGCTTCAGACTGCTTCCAGGGGAGCAGGCAAAAGAAGAGGGACAGAAAAGAGAGGAGGAAACACTAGGCTCCTTTCAACAACCAGTTCTTGCAGGAACTAAATTTACTCACTCCCTCAAGAATGGCACCAAGCCCTTCATGAGGAGTTCAACCCTATGACCTGAACACCTCTCAGTAGGCCCCACCTCCAACATTGGGATCAAATTTTAACAGGCACTTTTGGGGGGCAAATATCCAAACCATAGCACCGGCTCTTCTCAAATATCACCAGGGATCACCCTGCCCCACATACTACAGCCGCACTTGTGTGGATCACTGGGAGGTCTTCCCCTCCCCAGGCCTGAGAGCACTGCTGATGAAACTAGGGATCACTCTGCTTAGTCTACTGTCTCTAGCATTTATCCACTCCTCTGAAAGACCTGAAGATGTGTCAATGCAGCCTGCCTCCAACAGCACCACTGGAACTCCCTGCACATGCCACCTGGGTGCCTGAAGACTGGCTCACCTAACCCATTTTAGCCACTGTTAACATTAACCAGTGCCATCTGGGAGCCCAAAGATTGTCCTGCCACCACTATTCCCATTGCCTCTACCACACGCACTGCCCTGGGCTCTGAGGAGCTGCTCACTCATCTGGTCAACCACTGCCACTATTGGCACCTGAGCAAGCCATGTAGGGGACGATGAATCAGCCCACCTGGACCTGCTATCATGGGTGCCCACATATGCTGCTTGGGGATCCAAGGACAGGCACACTTAGCCTGCCTACCATTGTCACCACCAGGGCCCAGGATTGGCTGATGAGGCATCTCTGTCTATGCCAAAGCCTCATCTCAGCCTCCACTAACATCTATAATCAAGCCACTGAGGAAATCAGGCACCACTGATGTTGTTTACAGCTGAAGAAATCATATGGAGCCTACACTATTGCACGTACCCAGGATCAAAGTGAAAGTATCCTCCTCAACCATTGCCATAGACACATCTTCAGGAAGAACTCTTCCCCTACAAAAATCAGTCCAAAACTTGGAAGAGGCAACTGTTACACCAGATGTACAGATACCAATGTAAGGGCAACAGAATCACAAAGCAAGGATAGCTCCATAGGATCACAATAATTCTTAAACAACAGATTCCAATTGGAAAATAAAGTTATAAAATGCTGGAAAATTTTTGAAATGATGATAGTGAAGTTCAGTAAGATACAAGACAGCAAAGATAAGCAATACAAAGAAAATAGAAAAATAATTCAGGATATGAATGAGAAATTCACCAAAATGACAGATATAATGAAAAAGAACCAAACATAAATCCTGGAACTGAGGAATTCAATATGTAAAGTAAAAACATATTTGAGGGCTTCTACAGTAGACTAGATCAAGCAAAAGAAAGAATTTCATAACTTAAAGAAAAGTCTTTGGAAACAAGCCAGGCAGACAAAGAAAAAAGAAAAAAAAAAAAGAACAAATTCTACATGACATATAAGACACCAGAAAGCAATCAAATATTTGAATTTTAGATGTTCTAGTAAATTAAGAGAAGACCAACAACATAGAAAACTTATTTAACAAAATAATAGCTGAAGTCTTCCCAAGTTAAGTGAGATTTATACATCTAAATACAGGAAGCTCAGAGATCCCCAAATAGATACAACTCAAAAAGACCTTCATGGCATATCATAGTCAAACTATCAAAAGTCAAAGACAGAGAATTCTAAAATAGAATGAGGATAACATTTAGTCACATATAAGAAAACTCCCATCAGACTATTTCCAAAATAAATGAAGAGTAAGGAATTCTCCCTAACTTCCTCTATGAGCCCAACATTACCCTGATACCAAAGGCTGACAAAAAATGCAACAACAACAAAGAAAACTAGGATCAATATTCCTGATGATCATGGACTCAAAATTCTCAGTAAAATACTAGTAAACTGAATCCAACAGCATTTCAAAAAGATACCCTCTGATCAAGTGGTATATATCTTAGGGAGGCAAGGATGACTCAAAATGTGAAAATCAATAAACATGATACATCACATCAACAGAATGAAGGATAAAACCATATGATTATCTCAATAGACACAGACAAAGCATTTGATAAAATTCAACATTCCTTCATGGTAAAAACTCTCACCCAACTAGGCATAGAAAAATGTACCTCAGCATAGTAAAGGCCAAATATAGCCAACACAGAGTTAACATTATACTGAATGAAGAAAAACTGAAAGTCTTTCCTCTAAGATCTAGTACAAGACAAGGATTCCACTTTCAACATATCTATTCAACATGGTATACTGGAAGTTCTAACCTGAGTAATTAGGTAAGAGAAAGAGGTAAAAGGAATCTAAATTGCAAAAAAGCAAGTCAAATTATCTCTCTTTGCAGATGATAAGATCTTATATTTAGAGAATACAAGAGTCCACCAAAATCCTCTAATAGTTGATAAGTAAATTTAGTAAAGTTGCTGGATTCAAGATCAACATACAACAAGGAGTAGTGTTTCTATACAACAAAAATGAACTAGCTGAAAAGAAAATTAAGAAAGCAGTTCCATTTACAATAGCTAAAAAAAAAAAAAAAAAACCCAGGATAACTAGGAAGAAATTTAACCAAGACGTAAGAGCACTCCTAAAATTTGTATGGAATCAAAAAGAGCTTGAATAAGCAAAGCAATCCAGAGCAAAAAGAACAAAACTGGAGGCATTAAACAACCTGACTTCAAAATATATTACAAGGCTATTATAACCAAGAAGCATGGAACTGGCATAAAAACAGACGCATAGACCAATGGAACAGAATAGAGAACCCAGAAATAAATCCACATATTTAGAGCCAACTGACATTAGATAAAGTCACCAAGACCATACATTTAGGAAAGAACAACATCTTCAATAAATGATGCTGTTAAAACTGGGTATCCATACGCAGATGAGTGAACCTAGACTCTTATCTCTCACTATATACAAAAATCAACTCAAGATGGATTAAAGTCTTAAATGTAAGCCCCCAAACTATAACAGCGCTAGATTAAAACATAGGGAAACACTTCAGGACATTGTTCTATGCAAATATTTTATGGCTAAGAATTCAAAAACATAGGCAATAAAATCAAAAATAGACAAATGTGACTGTATTAAACCAAGCATCTGTACAGCACAGGAAACAACCAACACAGTGAAGAGGTAAGTTGTTGAATGGGAGAAAATATTTGCAAGCCATTTTTTCAATGCAGGAAGAATATCAAGAATATACACATAACTCAACTTGACAGTAAAAAAGCAAAATTTTTTAATCATTAAAAATTTGGCAAAGGACACAAATATACATTCCTCAAAAGAAGACACAAATGGCTCACAGGTATATGAAAAATGCTCAACATCCCCAATCATCAGGAAAATGCAAATTAAAACCACAATAAGATATTATCTTACCATAGGTGGAGTGACTGTCATCAAAAGGACAAAAAAAGTCACAGCTGCTGATGAAGATGCAGAGAAAGGGGAATTCTTATACATTGTTGATAAAAAATGTAAATTAGTATAGCAGTATGGAAGACAGTACAGCAGTATGGAAGAGTCCGGAAGGCCAGACTCTTCTCTGAACACGTCGAATTTCTCTCAGCATCTTCATTGTTCCACCACTGATGGCCTACTGGCATCTGTCAGTGTGTTCTTCTGCTGGTGTGCTCCTCTCCACATCCAGTCACTTGTGTGTGTGTGTGCCCACTAGGGTCTCGGGGTTCCTATGGGCACAGAATGGGGGGCATGGCAGGCCAAAAGGCAACTTTTGTGGTGTGAAAAACAGGAGTGCCTGTTCTCACTTAGGTTCATGGGCACAGACCCAAGGGTGGGGCCCCTTCCAAGGACATTGCCCTTCCCTACCCAGCACTTCCCTGCCCCTTCCCATAACAAAACCAGAAAAAGTTAACCAAAACTACTGTTCTTTTTAGGAAGCAGGGAAGAAAAAAGGTAAAGAGAATATGCACCTGTTAGAGAATAACTATGCTACTTGTTGAAACAATTTCCTGAATGTGTTTATAATGCAGGAGCTTAAGGGTTGTGCTGCAGATTTCTGAAAGTTTCACAATATAAACATTTTGTTTGGGTCATAGAACCTAGGCAATAATCATGTGTATTTCCACTTGATAACCTTCATAGTAAAATGTGCTCACCTTTTTATTTATTCCAACCACAGGTCTCTTTTTGTTGTTGTTTTTTAGACTTTAGGGAGAAGGGAAAATAAAATATTCCGCATGAGAAAAAGGAACATGACCAAAGCTTCAGCTCTGAATCTATTACATTGCAATACTGTTTCCCAAAACACTGTAAGGGTCCAGAAGTCCTACATTTTACTTCATCTTCTGTGTGTATTACAGGATCTGCCAATAATATTCACTCAGTTCAAATGGAGTCTATCTATAAACTAGATTCATATTTTAAATAAAAAATGAAAATAAAAACTGGGAATAAATGGCCATGTACCTCTTAAGAGAAAATAATTCAGTAGCTGAGCATAGAACTTAAAATTATGAATTACACAAAGATTAACATAAAATTAAATTATGTATGCATGCATTTTATACAGAGGACACATAAGAAAACATAGGTAACTACATGTAAACTTCTGATATGGAAACATATGTAACCATATGGAAACGTGAAAACCAATGTTAGTATCTGGAACTTTCAGGCAGGCTGTACCTTATTTGACATTTCCCAGCCAGTAGTAATCAACACCGAGCATACCCACAAATTGCCAGGGTTGTAGTCCCCATTTGAAGTCAAGAATAGCTCCCAAGTTATTTTCTTGTCTCATATTTCGAAAAGAGACCAGACCAGCTGCACAGGAGTGTTGGGTGTCTGCATGGTTCCTTCCTTGAGTGATGCTTCATTTACTTACGTTTGTTCCTATTTTTATGCAATTGTCAGTAATTCTCCTTACTCTTCTAATTGTCTACACTTTCCTGGCTCTTCTATTCAAATTGTCTCACACTCTTTTGCAGTTGTATTTAGTATTGCTGCACTGACTTGTACAATTGGTCAAAGATGAGTAAAGAGTTCGTAAAGCAAAGAGCAGATATACTTCCTAATTATACTCTTGTGGTTATGGCAATCTAAACTATTCTATGCAATAAGTTCTTAGATGACATATTCCAAATTTCCTTTTTAATTTGTGCTCTTTTCATATCAACAACACAGTGTTCTTCAAGGGAATTGTTTACTTTATTTCTTCTCTTCCTACATTAGATTATATTTATGCCTGCAGGAAATATCTCTTCCTCTTCACTGTCAGTGCTGTCATGCATGTTGTAAATTATCAATACATAAAAGATGGAGAGTTCTTTTTATTTTTAGCTACTTGAATTGTAGATTAGGGTAAATTTACTATTGTGTTAATTTGAAGAAAAGCCATTATTAATTAATCATGCAAGGGTTTAGAAACTAATCAATTGAGGTATACACTTATCGGTCTCCTTCATCCCATCCGCATATTTATGATCTCCTCCTGTTTTCCTCAGAGCCTAAGATTCCTTCTCTACTAAGAGAAGTTACAACTTTCACCGAATTTGAATTTCTACCAAATTCAAATACCAGTTGACACATGAGTCACAACCGTTTGATAACAGCACCAATCTCAAAAAAAGACCCAAGAGCCAGGCGCAGTGGCTCATGCCTGTAATCTCAGCACTTCGGAAGGCCGAGGAGGGCATATCATGAAGTCAGGAGATCGAGACAATCCTGGCTAACACGGTGAAACCCCAGCTCTACTAAAAGTAAAGTACAACAAATTAGCCAGGTGTGGTGGCAGGCACCTGTAGTCCCAGCTACTCAGGAGGCTGAGGCAGAAGAATGGTGTGAACCCAGGAGGTGGAGCTTGTAGTGAGCCGAGATCGTGCCACTGCACTCCAGCCTGGGTGACAGAATGAGACTCCATCTGAAAAAAAAAAAAAAAGAGCCTCAGAGAGTTTGTCTGAATGGTTGGGTGGTGTGGAAGTATGTATCCAAAATGAGAATAACATTCATTGGGTCTGCCTTTAATGAATATGAGAAGATGGTATCTCAGTATTGGAGAAAAGGGAGTACAAATGACACATCACACTTCTTGATTCTCTAGTTTTGGCTTGACCTGTAACTCAACCTACTTGATGACAAATTAATTGTTTTTAATCAAAAACAATCATGGTTCATTCCTTCTGGATATAGAAAGAGAAAGAGGAAAGAAATCCCTAAAGGTACCCAAGAGACCAACACTAAGTAGAAACAATTGCCTTCTGCAATACATAAAATGCTATATAAGAAGAATAATCACCTTGTAAACAAATAATATCTGCTCAGTATAAAAAGGTATTCTCATTCCCTGAGGCAAAGGACATTGTAAAAACTATAAAACTTCTAGAAGATAACATAGGAGAAAATCTAGGTGGCTTAGGTTTGGTGATAACTTTTTAGATTTAATATCAAAAGTCAATCCATGAAAAAATTGACAATTAGGATTTTATTAAAATTAAAGACTTCTGCCCTGCAGAGAATACTGTTATGAAAACGAAAAGACAAACAATAGGTTGGAAGAAAATATCTTCAAAAGATATTTGATAAAGGACTATTATCCAAAATATGCCAGGGATTCTTAAAACTCAATAATAAAGCAAATAATCTAATTACAAAATGGATAAAAGATCTGAATAGACACCTTATCAAAGAATATATATAGATAGTAAAGAAGAACATGAAAATATGCTCAACTTCATAAGTCATTAGGGAATTGCAAATTACATTGACAATGAGATACCACCAAATATCAATTAGAATGGCTAAAATTCCAAACATTGATAACATCAAATACTGATGAGGAATGCAAAGCACAGGAACACTTACGTATTGCTAGCTGGAAGGTAACATGGTATAATTGCTTGAGAAACAATCTGGCAGTTTCTGAAAGGCTCAATTCAGGCTTACCATATAATCCAGCAGTCATGCTCCTTGGCATTGATTCAAATAAATTAAAAACACACCTACACGAAAACCTGCACACAAATGTTGATAGCAGCTTTATTCATCAATACCAAAAATTAGGTGCAACCAAGATATCCTTCAATAAGTGAATGGATAAACAATCTGTAGTGCATTCAGACAATGGAGTATTATTCAGAGAAAAGGAAATGATATATGAAGCCATGAAAAGATGCATAGGAACTTTAACTGCATATTGCTAAGTGAAAAAAGCCAGTCTGAGCAAGCTACATACAACATTATTCCAACAATATTACCTTATGGAAAGGGCAAAACAATAGAGGCAGTGAATGATCGGTTCTAGCTAAGGGCCTCGGGGTAAGGAAGGAGGGATGAATAGATTAAACAAAGGGCACTTAGGGCAGTTAAACTATTGTGTATGATATTGGAATGATTTGTAGAACATTACTCATTTGCCAGAACCCAAAGAACTACATAAGACAGAGTGAACCATGATACTATGGACATTAGTTAACATTAAAATATTCACATTGGCTCATCAATTATAAAAAATGTACCACACTAATGCAAGATGCTGATAATAGAAAAACTATGGGAAGATGGGGGAGGCAGAAGAGTGGCATATAGGAACTCTGTATTTTACACTAATTTTCCTGGAAGCCTAAAATGGCTGTAAAAAATAGTCTATTTAAAAATTATATTTAAAAAATATATGTTGCACCAGCCCCTACAATGAAGGTATCAACTTCACTATCATATTTATCACTTACTTAGCACTAAAACAATATACTGCTGAGGAAAGAGAACACAAGACAATCAGACAGACTTGTTTTTCACTTCCAGCTATGCCACTTACTGTTCAGGTGATACTGGGAAAATTATATGACTTATATGAGCCAAAGTTTCTTCATGTGAAAAATAAACATTGTATATATGTATAACTTATAGAATTATTATAGATATCATATGGGATAATATTTAAGTACCTCATAGAGAACATGACACATATTATTAGTTACTCCATAAACATTAGCTCTCTTTGTTGTGGTTTGAGATGGAGTCTTGCTCTGCCTCCCAGGCTGGAATGCAGTGGTGTGATTTTGGCTCACCACAACCTCCGCCTCCTGGGTTCAAGTGATTCTCCTGCCTCAGCCTCCTGAGTAGCTGGGATTATAGGTGCCCACCACCACGACTGGCTATTTTTCTTTTTTTGTATTTTTAGTAGAGATGGGGTTTCACCACATTGGCCAGGCTGATCTTGAGCTCCGAGCCTCAGGCAATCGGCCACCTCGGCCTTCCAAAGTGCTGAGATTATAGGCTTGACCACATCCCTGGCCAACATTAACTCTTTTATCTAGGTTAAATTGTTTCAGGACCTGTCCTAAGATTTTATGTCCTACAGAAGGTTGCTTTGACAATTTTTCAAAGTTGAGAAAGGCAAAAAAACACTTAATTAATTTAAAATGTTATATTTTTGTGGAATGAATGAAATTAAAAGAACCTTCATTTTCAAAGAAACAGGAATTGACAGTTTCAAGGTAGAGAGTATGGTGACTCTCACAGCCAGCAGGAGAAAGTGGTAAGAAAAGGAGAGTTATTAAACCAGCACCACCTCTGAACACAAACAGTGAAGCTGGTAGGAAAGGGAGAGAATAGAATCTCAGCTAGTTTTTCACATAGAAATAAGCAACAGTTATAGAAGTTATAGAAGTTAAATCTATAAATGCTATCTTCCTTTATATAAAGTCTCAGGAGACTTATACTTTGTCAAAACTCAACTATTGCTGAGAGGTTTTGAATGCCGTGAACACAGTCAAAACAGGTTCTCTTCATAGTCAATGCTGGAAGCTGAACTTTCTCCTGATTGAGCATCTTTTTGATTCTATACTCTGCTTTCCTCTCAGATATCCAGAGCACTTAATGTTACAAGCTCAGATTTGAGCATTACTCCCTCCCAACAAGCTGAATCCCTTTAAGTACTCCAGATTTCTTTCTTTTTATTTCATCATTATTATCATTGTCTATCTACTCCAAGAGGGTTATGTAAAGCAATCTTTAGATATTAGGAGCAATTAGAAAGAAACAAGAAAAAAAAATCTGAAAGCTCCTCTCCATTTGAGAAAAACTCAGGTTAATTTTTTAATTACATTATTATTTTTTTCTGAAAGAGAAATGGCAAGATGTAAATATCTAGATGAACGTATTAGTTGCCTATCGCTGCTGTAACAACACATTACCACATAATTGGTTAACACGATGCAAATTTGTTATTTTAAAGTTCTGTAGATCAGAAGTCTGAATGGGTCACACTGGTTAAAATCAAGGTATTGCCAGGGTGTTGCATTCTGGAGGCACTACAGATGAATTTGTTTCCTTGCCTTTTCCAGTCTCTAGAGGCTGGTGATATTGCATGGCTCAAAGCAATGGAAAGCCGAGTTCTTTTCATCTGGCATTACTGACGCTGACTCTTTGATCTCCTTCTTCCTCTTTTAAGTTCCTTTCTGATCACATTGGTCTTGCTTGATTAATTCAGAATAATCTTTTCTTTATGTCAGCCAATTAGTGGTCTTAATTCTACCTGTTGTCTTTACTCTTTGCTATGTAACATAACATATTCACAGGTTCTTGAGATTAGGAGATGAGCGTCTTTTGGGGACTACTATTCTGCCTACCACAGTAATGACAAGTTAAGGGTTGCTGCCTATATTATCAGACATGAGTTAGCATATGCATTATATTCTAATACCTCAAGTCTTTTGGGGAGAATAATAAATGAGCCCATTAATTTGATGGAGAGATTAGTAAAAGGTCTTTCAGCACATACTGCTCTGAAACTGTTGCCACAGAAGTTTGTGGCTGCAGGCAGGTGCATGTGACTCTTTGAAATCAGTTTATAGCTATTGAATCTGCTTACATGTTCTGGTGAATATACTGCCTTGCTTTGACTCTTTTTATTTTTTATTTTTTTAAATGAAGGAAATGTTAAGCAACAAGTTTATTTCCAGGAGACAGGTCTCTGCTTTGCATAGTCATTTGGAGGGAGTGAAAATAGACAAGAAGTCATAGCAAACAATCTCACTAATCATCTGATGACAAGTGAATTATGTTATTTATGGGTATGGATACATTCGCAACTTTCTTAAAAATGCTTTGGTGTGAAAACATTGACCATCTGAGAATCATCTGAACCTGAGCTCTGGGCACTGACAATATCAGAGACTAATAAAAGGAAAAGAATGAAAAACAGAAATGTTTTATTTCCCTTAAGACTGACCAACTCGGAATGTATTCCCTTGTCTCACAGACACATCATTCTAAGAACAGTAAACCGTAATTCATTGAGTTTCCACCACTCCCAAAGCCTGTCTACAGACCAGGGGATGAACTGACTCACTTCTGAATATCCCTCGTCAATCAGAAAGCCTTAGAAGTGGAATTTATACTGCCATATAATTTTAAGATTTATTCATTCACACCTAGGTTGGGCTCTTTGGTTGCAAGAATGAAAAATTAATTGCGATGTCTCAAATGTAGGATAATAAAGTTAAAAAATATTCACTACTTGTAAAGGTGTAAAATGTTTCCTAATTGTGTCCAAAATGGAATTTTTATGATTACAGAGTCATTCTTCAATTCTCAACCTTCTGAAATAAATATCTGGATAGGACTATAAATTCCCCATGGGTAAGACTAGGTCTTCTATTGTTAGTTATCTATAATAAGCTAGGTTCTGGGCACAATAGCATTGCCTTCTCTATTCCATATCCCTTATCATTATACAATGATGACTCACAAGAAATGTTGTTTTCAAAACTGGCAAACTCCAGAATGTTTCACAGAAATCAATTTTCTGGGTGTTTGTTCTAACTTGCTGAATCTCTGACCCCATCACCAGCAATTCTGATTTTTAAGGACTGGATGGATTTAGAGAATCGGCATTTTTAACAGATTCCCCAAGATACTCTAGTCATAGAATTTTCTAAGCACACTTTTTTTGAGAAGTAAAACCCACGTCCTCTGAACCATTCTGGATATACGTTTGTGTGCATCCACTCTGCATAGCCATCTTCACTAAAGAACACACTCTCACATCACACTCTGGGTCAATTAATCTCATTTCTCTAATCATGAGTGTTATAATCGTTCACTCTTCAAAGTGGCAAGAGATTTCTCAGAAACCACTTTGGTTTTTGCAGAAGCAGAATGATTGCCTCAACACTGATTTTGGTTTTGTAATGTGAGCAGAGGATAAAATTAACCTTTTGTTTTCTGGTTTGAGGCAATCATTTACCTCAAAAAGGAAAGCTGTTAATATATACACTGACTCGTTTGGATTCCTTACAAACTAAATAGATTTAGTAATTCAGATTTTCATGAGTCTTGACATTTTTGATGTCCAATCTGGAGGTTGGGGGATTGCTGCAGGGCGGAAGAGATGGAATAAGAGCAGGTGAGGAGGTTTTACAAGACATTTTGTTTTAGGAAAACTACCTCTATTCCTGATATCAACTTGAGCATTCCAAGAACAAATGATTCTGAACATTCTATGGGGAGTCAATAATTCATTTAGGGGCCTGGCATGGTGGCTTAAGCTTGTAATCCCAGCAATTTGGGAGGCCAAAGCAGGTGGATCACAAAGTCAGGAGTTCAAGACCAGCCTGTCCAACACAGTGAAACCCCGTCTCTACTAAAAATACAAAAAAAATAGCTGGGCATGGTGGAGGGTGCCTGTAGTCCCAGCTACTTGGGAGGCTGAGGCAGGAGAATCACCTGATCCCAGGAGTTGGAGGTTGTAGTGAGCCGAGATTGTGCCACTGCACTGCAGCCAGGGCAACACAGTGAGACTCTGTCTCAAAAAAAGAAAAAAAGAATTCATTCAGGGATCTGATTAAAGATTTAAACTAGGTTACTAGAAAAATGAATGTAGGCACACATACAAACAAAGATTTTCCAGAAACTTCAGGCACATCATAGGCCACCAAAAAGCTCATCCAAATTTAGAATGTATGCCTTCTCATGTAGTTTGACTTTGGATCCCCCACCAAATCCCATCTCAAATTGTAATCCCACGTGTCGGGGAAGGGGTCTTGTGGGAGGTGAATGAATCATGGGGGTTGACTTCCCCTTGCTGTTCTCATGAGAGTGAGTAAGTTCTCAAGAGATCTGGTTGTTTGAAAGTGTGTGACACTTCCACTTCACTCTCTGTCTCCTGCTCTACCATGGTAAGATGTGCTTGTTTTCCTGTCACCTTCTGCCATGATAGTAAGTTTTCTGAGGTCTCCTAGTCGTGTTTTTTAAGTGTGGAACTGTGAGTCAAGTAAGTTTATTTGCTTCATAAATTACCCAGTCTCAGGTAGTTCTTTATAGCAGTGTGAGAATGAGCTAATACAGGAAATTGGTACCAGTAGACTGGAGTACTGCTATAAAGATACCTGAAAATGTGGAAGCGACTTTGGAACTGTGTAATGGGCTGAAGTTGGAACAGTTTGGAGTGCTCAGAAGAAGATAGGGAGATGAGGGAAAGTTTGGAATTCCCTAGAGACTTGTTGAATGGTTGTGACCAAAATGCTGATAGTGATATGGAAAGCAAAGTCCAGGCTGAGGTGGTCTCAGACAGAGATGAGGAACTTATTAGGAACTGAAGCAAAGATCACTCTTGCTATGCTTTAGTAAAGAGGTTGGTGTCATTGTGCCCCTACTCTAAGAATCTGTGGAACTTTGAACTTGAGATAGGTTATTTAGGGTATCTGGTGGAAGAAATTTCTAAGCAACAAAGCATTCAAGATGTGACCTGACTGCTCCTGACAGCATACAGTTTTATGAGTTCACAGAGAGATGGTCTGAAATTGGAACTTATGTTTAAGAGGGAAGTGCAACATAAAAGTTTGGAAAATTTGCAGCCTGGCCATGTGATGGAAAAGAACAAACCATTTTATGGGGAGAAATTCAAGCCAGCTGCAGAAATTTCCATAAGAGGAGCTGAATGTTAATAGCCAAGACAATGGGGAAAACGTCTCCAGGTCATATCAGAGACCTTCACTACAGTCCCTCCTATCACAGACCCAGAGGTCTAGGAGGGAAAAATGGTTTCATGGTTCAGGCCCAGGGCTATGCTACTCTGTGCAGCCTCAGGACATGGTGCCCTGTGTCCCAGCTGCTCCACTTCCAGCCATGGCTAAAAGGGATCACGATACATCTCAGGCCATGGCTTCAGAAAGTACAAGTCCCAAACCTTGGCAGCTTTCATGTGGTGTTGGACCTGTGGCTGTGCAGATGGCAAGAATTTGAGAGTCTTCGCCTGGACTTCAGAGGATGTATGGAAATGCCTGGATGTTCAGGCATAAGTCTACTGAAGGGGCGGAGCCCTCATGGTGAACATCTACTAAGGCAGTTCAGAGGGAAAATGTGGGTTTGGAGTCCCCACACAGGAAGTAGGATGCCCAGTGGTGTACTTCCTAGTTGAGTAGTGAGAAGAGGGCCTGATTCTCCAGCCCCAGAATGGTAGATCTACTGTAAGCTTACAACTTTCACCTGGAAAAGCTGCAAGCACTCAACACCAGCCTGTGAAGGCAGATGGTGGGGTTGTGCTGAGCCAAGCTACAGGGGCAGAGCTGCCCAAGGCCTTGGGAGACCACCCCTTTCATCAGTATGTATGTGGGACATGGAGTCAAAGGAGATTATTTTTGAGCTTTAAGATTTAATGACTGCTCTGCTGGGTTTGAGATGTGTAGGGGGCCTCTATTCCCTTTGTTTTGGGAAATTTCTCCCTTTCTGAATAGGAACATTTACCCAATGCCTCTACCCACATTGTATCTTGGAAATAACTAACTTGGTTTTCATTTTACAGGCTCATAGGTGGAAGGAACTTGCCTTGTCTCAGATGAAACTTTGAGCTTGAACTTTTGAGTTGATGCTGGAATGAGTTAAGACTTTGGGAGACTACTGTGGAGGCATGATTAGTTTTGAAATGTGAAAAGGACATGAGATTTGGGAGGGCCCGGGGTGGAGGCATGATATGGTTTGGCTGTGTGCCCCCACACAAATCTCATCTTGAATTGTAATCCCCACATGTTGGAGGAGGGGCCTGGTTGGAGGTGATTGAATCATGGGGGTGGACTCCCCCATTGCTCTTCTCATAATAATAAGTGAGTTCTCATGAGATCTGGTTGTTTGAAAATGTGTGGTAATTCCACTTCATTTTCTCTCTTCTGATCCGCCACAGTAAGATATGCTTACTTCCCCTTCATCTTCCACCATGATTGTAAGTTTTCTGAGGACTCCCAGTCATGCTTTTCATTATGCCTGTGCAACTGTGAGTCAATTAAATCCATTTTTCTTTAAAAACATTTTTTTTTTTTTTTTTTTTTTTTTTTTTTTTTTTTTTTT
>NW_012117188.1:696537-701406 GCF_000951035.1 Colobus angolensis palliatus
AGATGACCCCAGTACCTCAGTTCAAAATGCAGAAATCACCGGTCTTCTGTGTCCTTCGCGCTGGGAGTTGGAGACTGCAGCTGTTCCTATTCAGCCATCTTCGAGACTAAGTCTTTAAAAACATTTTTAAATTTTATTTTAAGTTCTGGGATACATGTGCAGGATGTGCAGGTTCATTACATAGGTAAATGTGTGCCATGGTGGTTTCCTGCACCTTTCAACCTATCACCTAGGTATTAAGCCCCACAAGGATTAGCTATTTATTTTGATGCTCTCCCTCCCTCTGCCCCCTGACACTCCCCAGTGTGTGTTGTTCCCCTCCCTGTGACCATGTGTTCTCATTGTTCAGCTCCCATTTATAAGTGAGAACATGCAGTGTTTGCTTTTCTGTTCCTATACTAGTCTTCTGAGAATAATGGCTTCCAGCTTCATCCATGTCCCTGCAAAGGACATGATTTCATTTCTTTTCTTTTTTTTCTTTTTTCTTTTGGCTGCATAGTATTCCATGGTGTATATGTACCACATTTTCTTTATCCAGTCTATCACTGATAGGCATTTGAGTTGATTCCATGTCTTTGCTATTGTTAATGGAGCTGCAGTGAATATACACATGCATGTATCTTTATAATAGAATGATTTATATTCCTTTGGGTTTATAATCAGTAATAAGATTGCTGGGTGGAATGGTATTAGTCTTTAGGTCTTTGAGGAATCACCACACTGTCTTACATAATGGTTGAACTAATTTACATTCCCACCAACAGTGTAAAATTGTTTCTATTTCTCCACAGCCTCGCCAGCATCTGTTGATTCATGACTGTTTAATAATCACCTGACTGGCATGAGATGGTATCATATTGTGGTTTTGATTTGCATTTCTCTAATGATCAGTGATGTTGAGCTTTTTATCATAAGTTTTTGGTCACATAAATGTCTTCTTTTGAGAAGTATCTGTTCATACCCTTTGCCCACTTTTTGATGAAGTTGTTTGTTTTTTTCTTGTAAATCCATTTAAGTTCCTTGTAGATTCTGAATATTAGGCCTTTGTCAGATGGATAGATTGCAAAAATTTTCTCCCATTCTGAAGGTTGTCCATTCACTCTGATGATAGTTTCTTTTGCTGTGCAGAAGCTCTTTAGTTTAATTCGATCTCATTTGTCAATTTTTGCTTTTGTTTCAATTGCTTTTGATGAATTAAACCTATTTTCTTCATAAATTGCTCAGTGTCAGGTAGTTCATTACAGCAGTGTGAGAATGGACTAATACACCTCCCTTCAGGTTTTTCTTTTTTTTTTTTTTTTTTTTTGCTACCACAGACACTCTTACATTAGACCTTACACATTAGAAAAACAAATTATCTGTGGATAATTATTAACTGTGTAGATCCCGGTCTCCACCTAGATCACTGCAATTATTTTAGGATCCTCAGGGGATACTAATGCAGGTGATTCATGATCATAATTTGAGAAATGATCACACTTGAGAAACAAGGCAGCGACACAGAGAAAAGGAGGTAGCTCACCGATATAAACATATAGTGAATTCCCACCTAATATGTACCTACACAAATTAAAAATTATAAAAAATAGTTGATGCAATCAATCCATTTTCCTTCACCAGATGGAAACTCAGGCATGAAAAGCAAGGCTGGTGTTTCTCATCCCAGACCTTGCTCTATTTGCTCTTCTGTTCAGGTTTGCCATCCTGGGACACCATTTTTATGTTTCCCAATTATAATTGTCCCCAGTGCTCATTTTATATATTTTTCTATGCAAAAGGTTGAAGATTATGTTGGGTAGACAGAGAAGTTTCTTTTTCACCCCAAACTCTCACAAAGGGGGCCTTGGGCATATTGTTTTTCTGCAAAGGACCTTCCTTTCCTCCGTGTGTTCATGGACTGCACTACCTCTAACTCAAAAGAGATGAGGGGACAGAGTGTTGAAAAGAAGGGCTGCAGATACTCCTCCTCACCAACCTCTAATTGTTTCCAGACAGCGAGTTGCTGGGATATTTTGAAACAGTGCAGAAGATTTTTCGATAGTTTGGCAGTAGCCATGGGTAAGAAATTCTCTACAGTTTTTGAGAGTTATGCTTGTGCCAGTGGATGATAAATGTATAGAAAGATACAAAAGAAATTTTGTATCTTGCCTGAGAGGCAGGCTCATCATTTGCTTCATTGATAAGCAATTCTCTACAGTTTTTAAGAGTTATGCTTGTGCCAGTGGATGAGAATAGTATAGAAAGATACACAGGAAATTTTGCATCCTGCCTGAGGGGCAGGCTCATAATTTGCTTCACTGATATATCAAGATACTAGTTAGAATACAATACAAACCCATTTACTCTACCTCGATCAAATCAGACATGTGGCCAAAGAATTCTATGAACATATTTCAACATCAAATTAAACTTTTTCGTTTCAAAGAGCAAATGCACATTGCTTCAATTGCATTGACCTCAGCAAACTTTCCCAACTCTAGCTTGTCAAATTCTCCTCTTTCTTTTCTTACTATAAATAAAGATTGCTTTCAGATTGCTTGAGAAGAAATGAGAGAAAAGGCTTCCAGACAAACAACAGTGATGGCACAGGAACAGTAGCCTGTGGGGTGCTGAGGAGTGGTGGGGTGGCAGGTAGGTAAGGAAAGGCAACTGCTCAATTGTCATCAAAGTTTCAGTGAAGCAAAACATACTGGAGGCACTGTTTCAAGAATATTCAAATCAATTACATTCAATGAAATCTAATTATTGTACATTGCTATTTGTATTCTAAGTGATTTCTTGAGGCAAAAAGAACAGAACCTTCTCAAATATAAAAGAATCTAACAAATATTTTATTAAACATCAAATGAGAATTGTACTGTGGTAGGCCACAAAGTTCCAAAGAACAAATAAGATGGTTTAGGCTTTTGAGAAACTTGGATACTATGAGCTTCCAATGAAAGAGAAGGTTGGCATCCCCAACCTGTCACTGGGAAACCTGAGTGCACTGCAGGCCTCTCATTAAGACATTTCTGAGAAGAAAAAATAACAAAATGTAGATGTTTTGAGGTGCTGCAGAGATGGAAACTAAAACGCTCATCAACTGCATCCAGACAACTTCATCCCTGGAAATATGTACTAACAACTTCCTTTGCTGGCTTTCTGTTGTAGAAATACAAAATGTATTGAATTTAGTGAGTTAAGATAGGAGCTTCCCTAGTACAAAAATAAAATAAATTGAAATATGCATAAGTTTTTATAGAATTGAATGCCATATCTGTGGATATGTAATAACCTAAAGAAATGAACTGAAATATGGTTAGTTATGTACAATAATGTTCATCATAGTGTGACTTATAATAGTATAAAATTGAACACTGTACACATGTCCTAATGTATAAAATTAGCTTAAAAAATTTGGCCCCTCCATTTCCAGCTACTGAACATCATGTCTGCAGATATCAAAGGATATAGAAATATGTTCAATATTGTATATTACTGTTGAATACATAGAAAGCAAATTGTAAGATAATATAAATAATATATGTTGTCATTAAAAATCTGGAAGACTTGCCCTTTACATTTTTATTTAAAAGTAATTAACTCTTATTAAGGGTGAATTCTGTTTTCCACTTCATATGTCTGTGATTTCCAAATGTTTGGCAGTAGGAATGTTCTATTTTTTCCTCACTTAAAAAAATTGTTGGCCAGGTGTGTTTGCTCATGCCTGTAATCCCAGCATTTTGGGAGGAAGAGGCAGGCAGATCGCTTGAGTCCAGGAGTTTAAGATTAGCCTGGGAAATATGGTAAAACTCCCTCTCTACAAAAGCAACAACAACAACAAAATTAGCCAGGCATGATGGTGCAGTCCTAATCACTTGGGAGGCTGAAGTGGGAGGATTGCTTGAGCCCAGGAGGTCAAGACAGCAGTGAGCCGTGATCATGCCAGTGCACTCCAGCCTGGGCCACAAAGTAAGAGACCTCTTCCAAAAAAAAAAAAATTGTTTTCTTATTATTGACTTCTTTACTTATTGTAGACACAAGTCTTATCAAATATATGTTTTGCAAATATTTCCTCCCTTCTGTGGCTCATGTTTTCACTTTCATTTTCTTAATACTGTCTTTTGAGTAGTAGAAATTTTTAATTTCAATAAAATAAAATTTATAAACATTTTCCTTTAAAGGTTATTCTTTCAGTGTCATATCTAAGAAATCCTAGTCCAAGGTTACAAATAATTTCTCCTGTATTTTTATAAAAGTCTTATAATTTTAAGTTTTATATTAATCCTACGATGCATTTGAGTAAATTTTTGTATATTTTTCTTTAATTTCCTTTAATTTATAGTAGTCTCCTTGGTTTTTAGTTTTGCTTTTTATGATATTGACTTTTTTTTAGAAGAGAACAGACCAATTGTCTTGTATAATATCCAACATGTTGGATGTGTCTAACTGGTTTCTCATGTATAGGTTCAGGTTAAACATTTCCAGCAAGATTAATTTACAGAAGTTGTGTGCTTAATGCACGACAACAAAGGGCATTAAAATGAACTCATATTGATATTCTTAATTCAAATTTAATATTACATGGTTTTTTCTTTAGCTATCCAAATGTTATATTTATATTTCAATACCTCTCACAGTGAAAACCTTGCTTCCTCTTAGTAATACACTTATTTCACATACTATAAATCAAATAGTTTCAGCATTAAAATAATATTACAGCCTGAAATAAACTGTTATGTAAAGCTTAATATTTCTTTACAGGTCTTTATTCTTTTATAATGGACTCTACTAAGATAAAACAAACAGTTTCAAAAGTATGTCAATTAATTCTTCTCCTTGCATAGCTATATTATCAATTTTTTTTATTATTATACTTTAAGTTCTAGG
>NW_012117188.1:706364-708227 GCF_000951035.1 Colobus angolensis palliatus
AACAGCGAGTGTACCTGTCTGATTCTTGCTTTGGAAGCTTCCTCTCAGGGGTGTACTCCACCCTGTGAGGTGTGGGGTGTCAGACTGCCCCTAGTGGGAGATGTCTCCCAGTTGCTACTCAGGAGTCAGCG
This sequence comes from Colobus angolensis palliatus, assembly GCF_000951035.1. Classification (NCBI taxonomy): domain Eukaryota; kingdom Metazoa; phylum Chordata; class Mammalia; order Primates; family Cercopithecidae; genus Colobus; species Colobus angolensis. The sequence continues at coordinate 706,496 of NW_012117188.1, forward strand.
ACCCACTTGAGCAGGCAGTCTGCCCCTTCTCACATCTCAACCTCCATGTTGGGAGATCCACTGCTCTCTTCAAAGCTGTCAGACAGAGTCATTTGCGTTTGCACAGGCCTCTGCTGCTTTAGCTGTGCCCTGTCCCCAGTGGCGGAGTCTACAGAGACAGGCAGGTTTCCTTGAGCTGCTGTGAGCTCCACCCAGTTGGAGCTTCCCAGCGGCTTTGTTTACCTACTTAAGCCTCAGCAATGGCGGGCACCCCTCCCCAAGCCTCGCTGCTGCCTTGCGGTTAGATTGCCACAGAATGCTGTGTTAGCAATGAGGGAGGCTCCATGGGTGTGGGACCCTCCCGGCCAGGTTTGGGATATATTCTCCTGGTGTGCTGGTGTGCTTACAGCGCAGTATTGGGGTGGCAGTTACCCGATTTTCCAGGTGTTGTGTGTCTCAGTTCCCCTGTCTAGGAAAAGGGATTCCCTTCCCCCTTGCACCTCCCAGGTGAGGCGATGCCTCGCCCTGCTTCAGCTCTCACTGGTCAGGCTGCAGCAGCTGACCAGCACCGATTGTCCAGCACTCCCGAGTGAGATGACCCCAGTACCTCAGTTGAAAATGCAGAAATAACCGGTCTTCTGTGTAGCTCGCGTTGGGAGTTGGAGACTGGAGCTGTTCCTATTCAGCCATCTTGCTCCGGCCCCCCGAGTATGATCAGCTTAATATTTCTTTACAGGTCTTTATTCTTTTATAATGGACTCTATTAAGATAAAACAAACAGTTTCAAAAGTATGTGAATTAATTCTTCTCCTTGCATAGCTATATTATCAATTTAATATGAAGTTAGATTCATTTGTTTATCTTCATATTCAATTTTAGAGTTTGCTTTTCTATCCTTAGTTTTACTTTTAATAATTCAGTTTTATTGTTTCAATGTGTAGAGCATTTGCATAGCTCAAATTACAAATGATATTTGAAAAATTTTATCTTTTTGCCCATTCCCATTTCTACTCAATGGTTAACCATTTTCATTAGTTTCTATCTGCCCTTTCTACTTTTGTATTTGTTTTTCGTTTTCGCAAAAGTAGCAAATTTGTGATATCTATTGTCATTCCTCCTTCTTTCTTACACAAAGGTAGCATAGTATATACACCCTTTTGCACTTTGATTTTTTTTTCAGTTATAAATACATTATGGAAATCACTCCATGACAGTTCATGGACATGTCCCTCATTCTTTTTTACAACTTCATAGAAATTCATTTTGTGGCTATACTGCAGCTTATTCTATTTCTTTCACATATATAGACATTTATTTGAAAGATACAAATATAGACAGTAATTTGCTATTACTAACAATATAACATTGAATAGCTTCCATTTTGCTCATATATAGAGAGATATGTCTTCAAGATGAATTCCTAGAAGTGAGGTTGCTGGGTCAAAGGGTGATTGTATATATGGTTCTAATAGTTATTGTCACATACATCTCTTTAGAGGCTATACCATTTAGCACTCTCACCAGCAATATAATGGAGTGCCTGTTGCTTTTCAGAAAAAACTATTGAAATTAGATGCCCATGGAAGACACATCAATATGTCAGAGAATTTCTTGTTTTTTTTTCTTTTTTTTTTTTATTATACTTTAAGTTCTAGGGTACATGTGCATAATGTGCAGGTTTGTTACATATGTATACTTGTGCCATGTTGGTGTGCTGCACCCATCAACTCGTCAGCACCCATCAATTCATCAT
>NW_012117188.1:713088-718319 GCF_000951035.1 Colobus angolensis palliatus
GTCTTCTGTGTCCTTCGCGCTGGGAGTTGGAGACTGGAGCTGTTCCTATTCGGCCATCTTGCCGAGAATTTCTGATACAAAGTATGCATTTATTTATTTGTTTGTTTGAGACAGAGTCTCTCTCTGTTGCCCAGAGTGGAGTACAGTGGTGCAGTCTCACCTCACTGCAACTTCTGCCTCCCGGGTTCAAGCCATTTTCCTGTCTCAGTCCCCCAAGTAGCTGGGATTACAGCTGTGCACCACCAAGACCAGCTAATTTTTATAGTTTTAGTAGAGATGGGGTTTCACCATGTTGGCCAGGCTGATCTTGAACCCCTGACCTCAAATGATCCACCCACCTCAGCCTCCCAAAGTGATGGGATTACAGGCATGAGTCACCACACACAACCTAAAATGTATGCGTTTAAAGCAGCTGTATATTGCTAGTAGGTCATACATAACAGAATATACAGGTGTAGAAAGACAACAAAGAAAAGCTGTAAATACATGAAAGGAGACAATGTCTGTGGATGAGGTCATTATCCTAGGAATTGACTTCCCACTCTTTTCCTGTCTTTTCACCTTCCCAGGCCAACTGCCTCTTATCCTTTCATCAAAATAATGGTTTCGGGAGATGGGGAGGTGCATTTTACTCCTGAACACCCCTTAGCCTGCCTGGCTCATGAGTGCTGTCTTTGATGTTTCCAAAGGTTATAAATCATTTATAGGATCCCTTAATCAGAAACAGTGTCTGAATTCTTTACTTACCCATTAATCCCATGAACAACTTTCTGGAAATAGCTAGAGGGGCAGAGGGGAATAAGGCTCATTCTTTTTTAAGTGAGTGTCAGCTATTCAGATTAAAGAGTATGGAACTCTCTCTTTCTAGTACAATGTTATAGAGAAAAGAAGGTCTGGGTACACAGCTGCCCTCTTAGGCAAGTGCTGGGGAGATTGTTTCCAGATTATCTCTTAACCCTTCTCAGTTTTGTTCCCAGGGGAAGAGGACCAAGTTACCTGATAGATGAGACAGAAAAATCTCATTGACTGGGCTGGGCATTCAGGATGTAGGGGTTTTGCTTTGAAACTCTAGTTTCCATCACTCTTGGTCTTCCCAAAAGCTGCTTGATTTCAGACAGAGTATTTTCTTGTTGCTGAGAAAAGAAACTGAAATCTTGCTCTGCCCCCATTTTGAATAAACATTATAGTCTGAAGTCAGTAACAAAGCACATTGCACCTGGAAAGAATAATCAAAATGAGTCATTCTGTCTGGCACAGGTGCCCCATAGATGAAACCTTGATTCCTATTTTTCAAGGTGCTGATTGTCGAACACAAATAACTCTATCCCTGTCATTTGCAGTACTGATATGTAACAACTTTTCAGATTTGGTAATTATGTGATTATATGCCATTTTCTTCACCTTGACAGATTATTATAACCTTGGGAAACTGGTGGTTTTATAACTTAAATACATTTTTTTTTTAATTTGATAAGTCAATTCTTCCAACATCTGAAGTCTCTTGTAAAATTTTATTTGTAAAAATAATGTTTTACTTGTCTTTTCACATGGCCTACTTCTGCCTTGCAGTAAATGCCTCAAGTTGCCAATTTCCAGGTTCTACATTCACGATTCAGGGTGGGCAGGGTAGCAAAAGTCTAGAGACACAGTTAAAGACTCTGCAAGGCTACCCAAACAGACTTGACTAGTGATAAAGTTGATACCTTATCTCCTTTGATTCACTTGTATGAGCTGTTGATCATAAACTGTAAGAGTCCCAGCACCAAATCCCACTTAGAACCTTTATGAAGGTGAAGAGAAGGTCCATTTGCTTTTTAATATTTCTCACTTTTCTATTCCTATAGAAATTTCTTCATAGCGTATTAGTGGCTAATTCATTTTAGATAAATATTTTTTTCTCCAAACTTCTCTTTTAAAATAAACTGGGCCTGAAAACAAATTGAGTGAATGAAACATTTCTGTTTGACCAAATTCTCCTTCCATTATGGAAGGGACAGCATAAGAGCCCTAGGTACCTAGGAAAACGGGAACAAGGGAAACTGGGGGCACAACATCACATATCTTTCAATTTTGCAAGACTTGGTGTCTGTACCAAGGGAATCTGACAATGTGCATAGTGGGTTAGAAGGCCCTTTTGCTGGTAAGGTTTCCAACTCTGATACCATGGAGTTACTCTGGGATTTTGAAGTAAAAAGGAAACTGAAGCACCCAATCAATTGATTGAAGAACTGCAACAATGAAAGGCATGATCTAGGCCCCAATAGTTTTCCCAGTGAGTATAGTAAGGCCACAGCCTCATTGTTCTGCCCTAGCCGTTAAATAGTTACTGAAACAGAAGTTTTCCTGAGCAGTGCAGACTGTCTTTCTGCTGAGTGTTGCTCTTTGCCGGCCTTCCTAAGGAACTGGTGATGTGTGAGAATGAGATTGTCTTTCATCCTCTAATTATTTTTTCCATGTTCTAAAAACAGTTGTCTAGACTGTTAGTTTCTGCCACGCCTGGCCACATTCTCCCATCCTGAGAAGGCTCCTTGGGAGCATGGAATGAATATGACAATTTTATATTTCACTTTTACAAGCCATCTGCTCTTGCATTTGTGTGAAGACCATTGCAATCAATGGGGAAGTCGGTGCTCTGCTTTATAGACTCAGTCTTAACAGTAAAATGGGAAGAAAGAAAATTAGGTCGTCCTAGTGGGAATATGTGGACTAATTAGACAATTAATTGACTTTTGTCAATTAATTTGGGGGTATAATCTGATAAATCATTTAATAATGAGAATATTACTTGAATAGCTTGAAGTCAGTTAAATGAAATAGATAGAACTTACCATTAATTCCTTGGTCCTGAAATAACAGTAAGGAAAATAAAAAGAAACATGACACTTCAAACTCTATAATCTCGAAACCAAACTCATCATTTTTGCCATATGACCTTTTCCACCTCCCAGGTTCCTAGCTGGAGAAACAGCACTATCATTTGCCCGGTTGGTTTAAGCCAGAACCTGGGCACCATCACTTCCTTCTCTCCCGGATGTATAATCTCAATTAATTGACTTGCTTAGAATCTCTGATTCATTCCCTGCTCTTCATCGTTCTTTGCTATATCCCTTATGGAAGCCACCATCATGGCTTACCTGAATACTGCAATAGTCTTAAGAGCAGTTTCTTTCTACTCTCATTCTTGTTTAGTTATTCACATTCCTCCTTCACACTATCTGTTCACAATGCAGCCAGAATGATGTTTCTAAAACAAAGTATGATCACATTTCTCTTTTAAAATCTTTTAATACTTCCAATCATTCAGTGAATGAACTCTAAAATGCCTCAGTATCTCTAATGATTCTCTCCTATATCCACATCTGTGGTCCTATATGGCCACTATCTGCACACACGTACTGTGCTCTTCATATTCCTTTATCACACCCCGCACTCTCTCACATCCAGGATTTGACTTGCCCTTGTTTGTCTTAAGCTACATCTTAATCAGTCTCTCAGTCTCAGCTAAAACTTCACCTCACCTGGGCATCATTTTCTGATTCTAGACTGAGTTAGGTGCTCCTGAAGTATATTACCAAAGCACTCTGAATTTCCTTATTAAATACTCATCACTTTTATTTGTGATCACAGAATTTCAACTGTTTCTTTGCTGGACTGAAAGCTTTGGAAAGGGCCTATATCTGTCTTGTTTATAACAAATGCTAAATAATTATGGGAATAAATAAGTAAATGAACAATGCCTGGAGATTTTGCATGAATAATGGCCCAAAGTTACCATTTTAAGATAACATTAACAAAGTACAATTTATGCAACAATGCACATTTTATGTGTGCAGTTCAATGAACGTTTAAAAATATATAGACTCAGGGCTGGGCATGGCGACTTATGCCAGTAATCCCAGAACTTTGGGAGGCTGAGATGGGAGGTATGGCTTGAGGCCAGGAGTTCAAGACCAGTCTGGGCAACATAGTTAGACCCCATCTCTACAGACACTTTTTTAGAAAATTACCTAGCTGTGGTTGTGTGCACCTGTAATTCCAAATACTCAGGAGGCTGAGGAGGGAGGATTCCTTAAGCCCAAGAGTTTGAGGCTGCAGTGAGCTATGATAGCACCACTGAGCTCCAGCCTGGGTGACAGAGCAAGACCTTGTCTCTAATATATATAACTAGATCTATCTATCTATCTATCTATCTATCTATCTATCTATCTATCTATCTATCTATCTATCTATCTATCCATCCATCCATCTATCATCTATCTGTCTGTCCAGAGCATGTCTCTCACTACAGATAATTCCCTTATGCTTCTCTGAAATAAATTCACCCTTCTTGCCCCCACTTTTGGTAACCACTGATATTATTGTTATCACTAGAGATTGATTTTGCACATTCTTGAATATAATATAGGTGGAAAACAGGGAGTGTACACTTGTATATATTTTTTCCACACAGAATAAAATTTTTGAGAGTCACCCATGTTGTGTATGTACCACTAGTTTGCTCCTTTTAATTGCTGAATTACATTCTCTTGAATGGATATGGCATGTTTTGCTTTCCATTCTCCTACTAATGAACATCTGAGTGGTTTCCAAATTTTAGCTATTATGAATAAAGCTGCTAAGAACATTTATGTACAAGTTGTTTTGTAAGAATGTATTTTCATTTTTTTGATTTCTAATTAGTCCACATCTTCACAAACATTTGATATTTTCAGTCTTTTAAATTTTATGTATTCTAATGGGCATGAAATGGTATCTCATTATGGTTTTTATTTTCATTTCTCAGATGATGATGATTATTATTATTTGAGACAGAGTCTTGCTCTGTCGCCAGGCTGGAGTGCAGTGGCTTGATCTCGGCTCACTGCAACCTCTGTCTCCCAGGTTTAAGTGATTTTCCTGCCTCACCCTCCCAGGTAGCTGGGACTACAAGTGTGTGCCACTATGCCCAGATAAATCTTTTGTATTTTTTGTAGAAACGGGGTTTCACCATGTTAGCCAGGATGGCCTCACTCTCCTGACCTTGTGATCCACTCGCCTCGGCCTCCCAAAATGCTGGGATTACAGGACTGAGCCACTGCACCTGGCCCAGATTATTAATGATGCTGATCACGTTTTTATGTGCTTATTACCAATCCAAGTATCTTTTTTTTTATTTATTTTTTTTATTATACTTTAAGTTCTAGGGTACATGTGCATAACGTGCAGGTTTGTTACATATGTATACTTGTGCC
>NW_012117188.1:724084-768145 GCF_000951035.1 Colobus angolensis palliatus
CTCAGTTGAAAATGCAGAAATCACCGGTCTTCTGTGTCCTTCGCGCTGGGAGTTGGAGACTGCAGCTGTTCCTATTCGGCCATCTTGCTCCGCCCTCCAATCCAAGTATCTTAGTTTGTGAAACATCTATTCATGCTTTTGCACATTTTGAGATTTTTTTTTTTTGTCTGATTATTGAGTTGAGAGAGTTTCTTAAATGTTTTTCCTCAGTTGAAGATTTGCCTTTTCATTCTTCATTTTTTTTATGGTGTCTGGAGGAGGATAAGGTTTTAATTTTAAGTAAGTCCAATTTATCAATGCTTTTTTAAAAAGGGTTCTTTTTTTGTGTGTCCTAAGACTGTTTTCCTACTCAAAGGTTAGAAATCTTTTCTCTGGAATTTTTTCAGAATTTTCATAATTCCAGCTTTCATTTTAAGATATATGATACTTATCAAATTACTTTTATGTGTGGCATGAGAAAAGAGTAAAGATTTATTTATTTTTATTTTTATTTTTTTGAGATGGAGTTTCACTCTTGTTGCCCGGGCTGGAGTTCAATGGCACGAACTCGGCTCACTCCCACCTCCACCTCCCAGGTTCAAGCAATTCTCCATCCTCAGCCTCCCAAGTAGCTGGGATTATAGGAGTCCACCATTATGCCTAAATAATTTTTTTTTTTTTTTTTTTTTTAGTGGAAATGGGGTTTCACTGTGTTGGCCAGGCTGGTCTCAAACTCCTGACCTCAAGCAATCCAACCACCTCGGCCTCCCAAAGTGCTGGGATTACAGGAGTGAGACACTGCACCCAGCTGAGAGTAAAGATTTATTATTTCCATATGCATATTCAGTTTTTCTGGTGCTATTTATTGTATTGTGTGTGCCTTTGTCAAAAATAAAATGATTATATGTGGGTTTGTCAATTTCTAAACTATATTCTATTCCACTGAATTATATTTCTACTCTGAACAGAAGCTTTTTAGTTTAATATAGTCCAATACCATACTGTTCTTTTAAGCTTTATAGTTAATTATTTAAATCCGATTGGATAAATTCTTCAACTTTTTTCTTTTTTTTTTCAACATTGTTTTGACTATTTAAGGTCTTTTGCATTTTCACACACATTTTAGGATAAGCATGTCAGTTTCTACTTCAAAAGTCTCTTAAATTTTGATTGGTATTATAGAAATCTATAAATCAATTTGGGGAAATGTATATCTTAATCATATTAAGGGATCTATTCTATCAACAAGATATATTATTTCATTTATCTAGATGTTCAATAATTCAGTAATATTTTATAGATTTAATGTGGAATTCTGGTACACTATTTTTTCTTGGTACATAATATTACACTTATTTATGGGGTACCTGTGACATTTTATTACAGGTATAAAATGTATAATGATCAAGTCAGGGTATTTGAAATACCCTTCACCTTGAATATTTATTATATCTATGTATTGGGAATATTTCAAGTCCTCTCTTCCAGCTATTTTGAAATATACAACACATTGTTGTTGATTAAAGTCACCTTACTCTGCTATCAAACATTAGAACTTACTTCTTCTATTCAACTCTGTTTGTACCCATTAACCAATGTCTCTTAACATTCTCTCTCCTAGTGACACACTCCTCTCAGTTGCTGGACATAATTTCATTCTTTTCTATGGCATGATTTCATTATTCATATTATTCTTTTTAATGATAACATAGTATTCTATTGTGTATATATACCCGATTTCCTTTATCCATTCATATATTGATGAATATTTTGCTTGATTCCACATTTTTGCTTTTGTCAATAGTGCTGCAGAAATCATGAATATGCAGGTATCCCTATGATATACTATTTTCCTTTGGATAAGTAGCCAATAGAGGGATTGCTGGATCATATGATAGTTCTATTTTTAGTTTTTTAAGAAAAATCTGTATTGTTGTATTCTGGCTGTACTAATTTACATTCCCACCAAAGTGTATGAGTTCCCTTTTATCACATCATCACCAGCATGTTTTTAAAAATCTTTTTGATGATAACTATTCTAACTGGAATAAGATAATATCTTTTTGTGGTTTTGATTTGCATTCTCATGATGACTAGTGATGTTGACCATTTTTACATGTACCTGTGAGCCATTTGTATCTCTTCTTTTGTGAAATGTCTATTTATGTTCTTTGCCCACTTTTTAATAGGGTTTTTTTTTTTTTTTTACTGTTGAGTTTTTTTGTATATTCTTTTTATTGGTCCCTTGCCAGATGAATACTTTGCAAGTATTTTCTCCCGTTCAACAAGTTGTCTCTCCATTCCATTAATTGTTTCCATTGTGAAGAAGCTTTTTAGTTTAATATAGTCCAATTTGTCTACATTTGTTTTCATGGCCTGTGTTTTTGAGGTCTTAATCATAATATTTTTGCCTAGACCAATGTACTAAAGTGTTTCTCCATGTTTTCTTCCAGTAGTTTAATGGTTTTGAGTTTTTTGTTTAAGTCTTTATCTATCTTTGGTTGCTTTTGTACTTGGTGAAAGGTAGGGGTCTAGTTTCTTTCTTCTGCATATAGATATCCAGTTACTATAGCCTTGTAATATATGTTGAAGCCAGGTAGTGTGAAGCCTTCAGCTTTATTCTTTTTCTTTAGATAGTTGAGCTCTTTTTGTTTCATACACATTTTAGGATTTTTTTTAATTTCTGTAAAAAATGTAACATTGGTATTTTGATAGCAATTGCACTGAATATGTACATTGCTTTGGGTAATATAGTCATTTTAGTGATTCTAATTTTTCTGATTAATGAGCATAAATTGTCTTTTCACTTATTTGTGTACTAGTCAATTTCTTTCTTCAGTGTTTTGCAGTTTTCCTTGTATAGGTCTTTCACTTCCTTGGTTAAATTTATTTCTACCTATTTTATTTTATTTAGCTATTATAAATTAGATTATAGATGCATTTGCCCTCTTGACTTCCTTCCCAGCTACTTCATCATTTGCACATTGAAACACCACTCATTTTTGTGTGTTGATTTTTTACCTTGCAACTTTACTAAATTTATTTATTAGATATAAGAGTTTACTACATTTATGTATTAGATATAAGAGTTTTTTGGTGGAGTCTTTTGTTTTTTCTAGATATAAGATCATATCAACAGCAAAGAGGGACAGGTTGGCTTCTTTTGCAATTTGGATGCCTTTTATTTTTCTTGCTTGATTTCTCTGGCTAGGACTTCCAGTACTAGGTTGAACAGGAGCGGTGAATCAGGCATCCTTGTCTTGTTTCAATTCTTAGGGAAATGGTTTTCAGCTTTTCCCCATTCAGTAAAATGCTGGCTGTGGGCTTATCATATATGGCTTTTATTATGTTGAGGTATGTTCCTTATATGCCTACTTGTTGAGACATTTTGGATTTGTACATGTTGAATTATCCTTGCATTCCTGCGATAAACCCTACTACATTGTGGTGTATTATTCTTCTGATGTGCTGTTGGATTTGGTTCACTGCTATTTTGTTGAGAAATTTTTGCATTTATGTTCATTAGGGATATTAGTCCATAGGTTTTTTTTTCCTGCATCCTTGTCTGATTTTGGAATCGGGGTAATGCTGACCTCATAAAATAAGTTAAGGGGAATTTCCTCCTCTTTAACTTTTTGGAATAATTTGGGGAGGACTAGTATTCGTTTTGCATAAGTTTGGTAGAATTTACTAGTGAATCCATCTGGTCCTGGGCTTTTCTTTGTTGGAGACTTTTAATTGCCAATTCATTCTTACTGCTTGTGATAGATCTATTCAGGTCTTCTATTACTTCTTGATTCAATCTTGACAGGTTGTATGTTTCCAGGTATTTATGTTGTCATATAATTGTTCATAAAAGTATCTGCTGATCTTTTTTATTTCTGTGATATCAGTTGTCATGTTGCTTTTTTCATTTCTAATTTCCTATATTTGGATCTTGTCTTATTTTCTTGATTAGGTAGTTTCTCTGACTCTTGAGTCAGATGCCTGTGCAGCTTCATGAAGAAGCCTGTCAACTTCCTCGGCAGGTCATCAGTGTCAATGAGCTTATAGGCAGAGGTAGGTGTGGCTTCTGATTTCTCTTGATGGACTCCAGATTGTACTGGAGCTTTAGCTGCATCCTACAAATTTTGACACACTGTCTTTTCATAATCATTCAGCTAGAAATCGTAATTCCTTATGACTTTTTCTTTGACCCGTAGATGTATATCATTTTATTTGAAAATATTTGGGGATTTAAAGATACTTAATTAGACTTTATTTCTTATTTAATTATGATGTGGTCAGAGAATATCAATCTTTTAAAATTTATTGAGATATGTTTTTGATTTAAGATATTGTCTTTCTTGGTTAACATTCTATGTGTACTTTAAAAGACTATGTATTCTGGAGCTGTTAGGTATATGTTCTATAAACATCAATTAAGTGAAATTGTCTCATAGTGTTATTCAGATCTCCTGTATCCATAATGATGTCTTTGGTCTAGTCATTTTATCAATTATTGAGAGGGGCTTACTAAAATTCCCAATTATGACAGATTTTTATATTTCTCTCTCAAGATCTGTAAATTGTTTATTCATAAATTTTAAAGCTTTGTTGATTGGGGCATCCATATTTAAGACTGTTGAATCTTCCTGATGATTTTATATTACATTATTAAATGACCCTTTATCATTTTCAAAACTTTTGGTCTTGATGTTTAGTTTGTCTGATATTAATATAATTGCCCAACTTCCTTGTGTTTTCAATATATTCGTGTCTTTAAATTTTGAGCATGTCTCTTTTAGGCAGAATGTAGTTTGGTTTTACTTTTTCACCCAGTCTGACAACCTCTGCCTTTGTATTGGAGGGCTTAGGCCACTAATATTTTCTATAATTATTGATATGATTTGGTTTATATGCACCATCTAGCTACTTGTTTTCCATTTGTCCTATTTGTATGTCTGTCTCTCTCTTGTTCCTTTTCTGTCTTATTTTGTTTTTATCAGTTTTTTATTTTATTTTTTGTTAAATTATTATCTATACATATTTTTATTATTTTTAGTGGTCTCTCTAGGGTTAATAACATATTTCTTAACTTATTCAAGTCTACTAACAGTGAATATTGTCCCATTTTACACTTCACACTTTCCAGTTCAGACATGGAATAACCTTATAATACTCCACCATGGTTTTTCTGGTGTTTCAGTTGAATGGCTGACCTATAACTACGGTGTTGAACCTGTCTTTCTATTCTGGCTGGGCCAGGACTTCAATGTTCTCAGCACTTCTGGATCACTAGCTTCCTCAAGTTAGCAAGACCATTTTGTTTTGCTGATTCCAGCTTGCTGGGTTTCAGTATAGATAGACCTAGGCAGGGAGATGGGACAAATGTGAGATTCCCTTTGGTAGTTTCCATTCTTTCAAAGACTTCAGTCATGTATAGCCTGTTGTCTAGTTTTACATGTGTGTAATGTAGAAGGGCTAGTCCAGTACCCATTACAACATATTAATCAAAACCAGGAGGCGTCGGGCACTTTTTTGTAATGAATGTAATATGCTTTAGGGGAACAGGCTCACGACATATTTAAGTCAGAAATTTGTGGAGTTTAATTCCACTTTGCTTTCTATAGGACTTATCTGAGAGTCCCTATCGATGCAACTTGAATTTAAGAAGATATCATAGAGGTTCTTGAAACATTCTGAAAGAATTTTATTTTTCAAATTCTGAACATTTTAGAATTTTCTCCACAGTTTCTCTAGGATTGCTTGTCTTCTTTTGCCTTCTTTATTTTATTTTTTACCTTCATGTTTTTCTTTGTCTTTTTAGTTAACAAATTCTTGTGCAGCACATAGTATGGACCTGGCATTATTCTAAATGCTTAATAGATATTTATTTAATTTTCAAGTGCAATGGATGAAGTAAAAACTGATGTGGTAGTTGCAAAGGAAATATTCCTTCTTTATCATTTGTTTTTCTTCTATAAAATAAAATAAATTATTTGTATTGTCACCTTCCCCTGCTTCTTTTTAAGTCTATTTGAAAATAGTGAAAAAACCACCTGTAATCTTTTTTTGAAAAACTGTAGAACAATTGCAAGCAACTTCTTTTTGATAAAAGCATAGGCAATTAACTCCTTTTTATGTCTTACCTTGTCCTTTGGAGACTTGGAAAAATTCTTCCTATTCCTCATATTATGTGACTAATTTCAATACAGGATAAAACTTTGTTTCTTTTTAAAAACTTCTAAATTAGACAGATCTGGTCATCTAAGTTATAGTTCAAGTAGTAGTTACTTAGGGAAAAAAAAATTTTGATTATAGGACTAATTCAACTATTTATAAGAGCCTGCCTGGATTTTTTTATGTTACCTATTTTCTAGCTCTGGAATTGCAATCAAAATGCCCCAAGAGAAGTGTGAAAACATAACTGTCTATGTCCAGACAATCTGGTCTAAAAAGTAGAGTAAGTTGAGGGGAAACCAGACCAAACCAAAACATTGCCACCATTCTCTCCTATGTTCTACAATTAAAACACCCAGTGTTTACATGTTTTTTTCTGTATCAGGACAATACTCTCTTCAGTGTATACGGCATGTTAATTCCCACAGAACAAAGTGATAGAAAATCATCTATAGCAGCAAGGACACCAAAATGTAAGGGGACATTCCAGCCTCGACTTTGGCCTTTGCAGTGCAGACGTCCACAAATGGCAGTCCCAAAAGTAAGTTTTTACTATAACCGTAAAGCCTCGTTCCTGGTCCATGCATAATGCTGTGAGACATTTATAAATTAATTAATGGGCATATTGTTACCCTAGGTGAAATGAAAAATATTTCTTATATAAGACCTGCTCAAGAGGTGGTTTTCTTCTTTCTTGGACTGGAATTTTTATATGCCTGCCAAAGCTAGTATGCCTTTTAGAGAGTCAGAGATGGTCATCACAGGGAGGTTGGGGTCGTTGTTCCCATGCAAACACCACCTTAGGACCTACTCTCATGCTTTTCCCACTGCCTGAGACACTTGTCTTCCTTATTCCTCATGGCCCACATCCTCAGGTCTCCATTTGAAGGCCACCTCCTCATAGGTGCCACCCTAAATCACCCCATTTCAAATGGATCCTCCAGATATATTCTCTCATAGCCCTGTGTTCTTATCCTACAAAACATTTGTTACACTATACAAATATGTCATTGTTTGTTTGTTTATTTGCTTATTGCTTATCTCTCCACCTAGACTATATGCTCTATGAAGCTAGGAACCATATCTGTTTGATAAACCACAGCATCTATGATTTCTAGCATAGATACTAGCCCATAGTGGGCATTCAGTAAATACTTGTTGGCTGAATGAATGAATCACCTTTTCTCTACCTGCACCCCCACAGGGGATATGGCAGCCATGCGGAGATAGCTTCAAGAGCCAGACAGAGGAGAAGGCAAATTCATCTTATCCAAACCTATGTTGAAGACTTATAATAGCACCCCATGGAAAAGGTCACAAATATACAGGGCAAACAGTGAAAAGCAAGGTTAACTTTGGCAACCAACTAAAGAAAGCAGAACCTCACACAAGCCACATTTACCAAGGCACCTGCTATAAAGCCAGGGGAAAGGGCAGGGCTTTTATTGCTCGTTTATTACAAACCAAGATTTTTAAAAGGTGAGGTTCTTATATGCTGGTATTAATATCTTCCTCCCTGTGAGTGGGATGATGAAAGTAACCAGTACAGAGCAAAGTAATACCAGAGAAAGTCAGCTTACTGGGATAAGAGCTTCCAGAGCTAAGGCACAGAGGAAGGCATCTTGACACCTTCTCTCAGTCAAGTGGGGAAATACTTGCCTGAGGAAGTAGTCTCAACTGAAAATTGAGTATTCAACTAAAAGAATGTATTAAACAAAAAATATCTCACTATCTTTTCAGTGTAACAGGGAACTTTTGGAACCAATATGCCCAATTCTAATCCAGGGATGGCAAAGAAATGTTATTTGGTGGACTAAGTCTGACCCATTGCCCAAGGCTGCCCAAAGTGCTAGGTTGTAAGAAATTCTAAAGGTGAGTCCTGGACTCAAGGAGGAAATGAGCCAGTACCAGTTATTGAAGACTAATGGACAGAGAACAGGGAATTAAACTATTCATGCTGCACTGTTGCTATTGCCAGTAAAACTGAAAAAAAAAAAAAAAGATACTTCTGAAAATAGAGGTTTCAAATTAGACTTACCTGCTGGTACCATGAGGGCCAACTTAAGCGGGGAAGTATCACTACGCAGGCAGAGTCTAGTGTTAACATATGCATTATTTTTTTCCCTATCCCATTTTTCCTATCGCATAAATAACTCACTTCATTCACTCAGAATGCTTCCTTTTCTCTTTTTGGTGCTGCCTTTCATCTGTATGACCCTTGCCCCCCACCTAAACCAACTAGATTATTGTAGGTCTTCTGCAAATTCCTAGTGTACTCATACATGGAACATCATTGCTCTGGGCCTCAAATGCAATGGTCAAAAGAGAATATTGACTTAGATAACGTATATAGTCCTATCCTCAGAATCTAAATTCTTTGTTTACTGGTATCTCTCATGTCATTAAGATAGATCGCATTTAGGAAATGTGGGACACTTTCCATTTTTTTCCTCAAGTAAATAGGACAATTCCAAAATGTAATTTTAACAGAAGCTGAGTCATAGAGAAGCTTTTCAGAACACTTAGTGAAAAATCAGCTGCAATAACAGGGCTAAGTTCAGAATTCCTAGTCCTGAGTCCAGGCAACTGGACCATTCATGTTTTTTAGGAAAACATGTTTTTGACTTATAAATGATTTTTAAAGAACAATAAAGCAATAAAAGTGCAAAAACTTTGTATGTTTGTGTTTGTTTTCTTTCATATTTTTTCTTTAAAGGAGTATTCATAGAAGTTAAAAAACAATTTATCCTCCTTAATTGGTATCCCCAAAGGGTGCTGGTTCTTCCTGCTGAGATATATTCATCCTTCTTTTTTAGATAAACAGCTGAACAATATTCCATATAAACCTATGCTGGGTTGCAGTCCTCATGTGACATGAACAGGCTTTAAATTTTAGTGCAGGGCAAACAGGAATCATCTGTCATACTGACTACATGTAATCAGGCTCTCCTAAATATTAATTTGCTATTAATAAGATAAAAGGTGAGGCATTGACAAAGGAATTTACATAAATTTCATCAGGTTCATATTATTTCTAAAAAATGAAAAGGATTTTTCCATGAAATCTGAAAAAATATTTTGGGTGTACTAGATAATGTATACTATATTGTAGCAATGATGTTACTAGTTATATTGTATGTAATTAGTAATTAACTAAATTTTTGGGTTTTGTCCTTGTGGCTCATCAGGATTAATTAGTAGTTGTGTACAAATTTAGTTAATTAACTTATTAATTAGTTAATTCATTAATTACTCATTACATACAATGCCTCTGCTTTAAACTTGTTGGTGCTATCCCATTGTCTGTAAGATTAAAGGTCAATCAAGTTCCTTAAAATGGCTTACAAGACCTATTTTCATCTGCTAATTTCTACTGTTGTGCCCCAGTCCTTCAATTCCCCAAAAAAGGCCACCAGAGTCCGAGGTCAAAGCCAAATGGCAAGGATCTTTAATACAAGTTCGAACCTGGACTCTCGATCAAAGACCGTTCGAGAGCCCCGGGCTGAGTCCGAGACAGCGTTTTATAGTCAGTAGTAAACAAGCACGGAGTCATAGGGGATTTTGTGCAATACAGGTTTGGGATTGGCTGACATTTGAACAAGGCGATTTGGCTGTTTATGATTGGTTCCCGCCTTCTGGGTGTTTCAGTTACTCTTTTAAACACTCATGACCTTTATCAGGGCCTTTCCTAACCGGTTGGTTCCAGTTCAGGTTTCTGGAACTTATTTTCCTTAATTTGTCACCTTCTCACACTACCTCCCTAACTTCATATCTCCTTTGCCTTGCACCATAATCATGAAAAATACCAAATTGCTAGTAATTCCTAGCTCATCAGTCATTCCTTTCTTTCTTAACTTTGGCTGTGTGACCCTCACTGCTTGGAATGACTCCTTCTCCCTTCTTTGCCTGATAATTTCAATGTATCCTTAATCAGCCCCTCCTAAGACCACATCTCCAATCATGCATGGTAGGTACTCCTCCTTTATATCATAAATTGCTGAGTTTCTATCTTTATCACCATGCAAATAAGCGTATTTTTATATATGAATCTCTCTCTCTGCAACATAGGCACTTCTCAAGAGAGTGAGCAGTGTATTGTTACTCTTTGCATACTCAGTGCCATATCATTGTCAGTGTTTGGCTCGTCAGAGGTGCACAGGAAATGTTAGCTGGTTGAATAAAGTATTGAATAGAGAAATGTCATCATCTCAGATAATGAAGGTGAAAGTACACAATAACTAATTCATGGTGATAAGCGATAAGCCACAAGAACAAAAAATAAAACACTATGTGATTACTTACTTATTATACAGCTTATAGTAGAAATAAGGTGAGAAAATCTCTATGCAGATCATAAAAAAAAAAAACTGAAGCTGTTTTGGTGTCACTTTGGTTCCTTCATTCACCCTCCTCTACACAGCAGCCATGTCACTGTCCTTCTTTCCCTGATTCCTTCTCTGATAATCAGATCATCATTTCATGACCACTTTTTTTCACAGCTAAGTTTCTTTCTTCTCAACATTTATACAATTTTCTGTTTATGCTACTGGCTTGATATTTAAGTATAACCTTGAACTCTTAGATATCTTTTCTGTGTCCTGTTTTTTCTATTAGATCATAGCCTCATGAAAACCAATGAAACCATTTTTCTGATACATTTATGTTCTCTGTAATATCTGGCAGTGAGTCTTACAGATGGAGAATGTCTTGCAAACATGTAATACATTCATTCTGTGACAACACTGGGGAAGAAAGAGCTAGAATTGAGAATCAAGAAACCTGAGGAAAAATACTAAGCTTTGTGACCTCGGGCAAATTATTTAACTTCTGTAATCCTCAGCTTTATGGTATGTAACAGAGTGGATGCAGGGAGAGCATGAGATCATGGCTATATAGAGCTTCATCAACTGTGAATTGCCCTTCCATCAGTAATTATCTTAGCTCATTTTCTGTTGCTGTAACTGAATAATTGAGACTGGGTAATTTATAAATAAAATAAAGTTATTTCT
The DNA here is from genome assembly GCF_000951035.1 of Colobus angolensis palliatus. Classification (NCBI taxonomy): domain Eukaryota; kingdom Metazoa; phylum Chordata; class Mammalia; order Primates; family Cercopithecidae; genus Colobus; species Colobus angolensis. The sequence continues at coordinate 735,235 of NW_012117188.1, forward strand.
TTACCATTTTGGAGGCTAGAAAGCTCAAGGTCAAGAGGTTGCATCTGCTGAGGGCATTTTTGCTGGTGAAAACATTCTGGAGGGTCCTGAGACATCGCAGGGCATCAGTGTCTTCCCCTGTGAAGACTTGGCATAAGAACTATTAAATTGAGTAAGACTTCACCTTTTTATGTAACACAGAGCTCTGACCCAAAGAGTCATTATCAAATTCTCCCATGAACTTTAGGAAGTTTTTTAAATGAAAGCAGGACCAAAATCCAGCTGGATTTGAGTCTCAGAGCAGAGGGCATACAGGGAATAGTGATACTTGCAGGGAAACTGAGTTAAATCTTAAAGAGATAAGACCAGTGGTCAAACTGTATCACTAAAACTGCTTCTTTATTAGGATTTTCTCCCTAATCTGTAAAATAATAAGGGCCCTGACATAACTTACCCAGAACATTATTTATAGTTATTTGTTTAATTAAAGATAAGGGAAAATCAATTCTACCACTATATACAATATTTTGGTAGGAATTTTCTGCTTAAAAAAAAGCACATGCACTTTATTTGGACTTATTTTCAAGAAAATGTTCAGAAAGAAACTTACCAGAAGGGACATAATGTTTTCTTCCACTACTCCTAATAATAATAGAGCTCTAAACATTCCTCTTTTCTTATTCCAAGATAAAAGTGGCTAACAGATATATACAAGCCATAGGCAGGTTTTGAGATTGGCTGTGGTTGCTTCTGTTTGTTTGTTTTTAAAAATGAGAGATAGAAGGGGAAAGAAGAGAGAAATCTGGCATTTTTCTCAGCAGTGGTTTAGTGTTCTGCCTTCTTCCCATTCTTTGGCTTCTGATTTGAAAAAGGCAAAAGCAGCTAGCCAGGAGGACTTGACACTCAATTCCATTCATAGCAGCAGCTGCTGCAGACCCCGGGTGAGAGATATTTTCATTTCTATGCTGACTCTGTATAGTACATTGTCACGCTGCTATAAGGAACTGCCTGAGGCCAGCGCGGTGGCTCACGCCTCTCATCTCAGCACTTTGGGAGGCTGAGGTGGGCAGATCACATGAGGTCAGGAGTTTGGGACCAGCCTGGCCAACACAGTGACACCCTGTCTTTTCTGGAAACACAAAATGAATTTAGCCAGGCATGGTGCCACATGCCTGTAATCCCAGCTACTTGGGAGACTGAGGCAGCAGAATCACTTGAATTTGGTGGGAGGCAGAGGTTGCAGTGAGCTGAGATTGCACCACCACACTCCAGCCTGGGTGAAAAAGTGAGAATCCATCAAAAAAAAAAAAAAAAACCCTGCCCGAGACTGGGTAATTTATAAAGGAAAGTAGTTTAATTGACTCAGTTTCATAGGGCTGGGGAGGCCTCAGGAAACTTACATTCATGGCAGAAGGAAAAGCAAAGGTATCCTTCTATGGCAGCAGAAAAGGGAAGTGCCGAGAAAAAGAGGGAAAAGCCCCTTTAAAAACTATCAGATCTCATGAGATCTTACTTACTATCACAAGTGAGCTTCAAGGTAACTGCTCCCGTGGTTAAATTACCTTCCACCAGGTCCCTCACATGATATGTGGGGACTATGGGAACTATAATTCAAGGTGAGGTATCAATGGGGACACAGAGCCAAAGCATATAATTCCACCCCTAGACCCTCCCAAATCTCATGCCTGCATATTTCAAAACACAATCATGCCCTTCCGACAGTCCCCCAAAGTTTTAATTTATTCCAGTATTAACCCAAAAGTCCAAGTCCAAAGTCTCATCTGAGACAAGGCAAGTCCTGTCCACCTCTGAGCCTGCAAAATCAAAAGCAAGTTAGTTACTTCCTTGCTACAAGGGGCATACAGGCCTTAAGTAAATACACCCATTCCAAATGGGAGAAATTGGCCAAAGCAAATGGGCTACAGGCCCCATGCAAGTCCGAAATCCAATAGGGCAGTCATTAAACATTAAAGCTCCAAAACAATCTTTGACTTCATGTGAAAGGATTCACATTCAGGTCATGCTGATGCAAGAGGTGGGCTCTCATGGCTTTGGGCAGCCCTACCACTGTGGCTTTGCAGGGTACAGCCCCCTTCCAGCTGCTTTCAAAGGTTGGAGTTGAGTGTGGTCCTATTCTCACAGATCCACTAGGCAGTGCCCCATGGGGACTCTGTGTGGGGGCTCCAACCCCATATTTCCCTTCTGCACTGCCCTAGTAGAGGTTCTCCATGAGAGCTCCATTCCTGCAGCAGACTTCTGCCTGGATATCCAGGCATTTCTCTACATCCTTTGAAATCTAGGCAGATGTTCCCCAACCTCAATTATTGGCTTATGTGTACCCAGGGGCCGAACACCACATGTAAGCTGCCAAGGCTTGGGGCTTGCACTCTCTGAAGCCATAGGCTGAGCTGTAGCTTGGCCCTTTTTAGCTACAGCTGGAGCAGTGGTTGGGATGCAGGGCACCAAGTCCCTAGGCTATACACAGCAAGGGGGCCCTGGCCCTGGCCCAGGGAATCATTTTTCTCTCCTAGGCCTCTGGCCCTGTGATAGGAGGGGCTACCATGGAGGTCTCTGACATGCCCTGGAGATATTTTCCCCATTGCCTTGGCAATTAACATTTGGTTCCTCACTATTTATGCAAATTTCTACAGCTGGTTTGAATTTCTCCTCAGAAAATAAAATTTTCTTTTGTACTGCATTGTCAGGCTGCCAATTTTCTAAATTTTTATACTTTGCTTCCTCTTGAATGCTGTGCTGCTTAGAAATTTCTTCTACCACATACCCCAAATCATCTCTCTCAAGTTCAAAGTTTCACATATCTCTAGGGCAGAGCCAAAATGCCACTAGTCACCTTGCTAAAGCACAGCAAGAGTCAACTTTGCTCCACTTCCCAACAAGTTCCTCATCTTCCTCAGAGACCATCTCAGCCTGGACTTCGTTGTCCATATCACTATTAGCATTTCAGTTAAAACCATTCAACAAGTCTCTAGGAAGTTCCAAACCTTCCCATGTCTTCCTGTCTTCTGAGTCCTCCAAACTCTCTGCCTATTACCCAGTTACAAAGTTGCTTCCACATTTTTTGGTGTCTTTACAGCAGCACTCCACCACCTGGTACCAATTTACTATATCAGTCCATACTCACACTGCTATAAAGAACTGCCTGAGACTGAGTAATTTATAAAGGAAAGAGGTTTAATTGACACAGTTCCACAGGGCCGAGGAGGCCTGAAAAAACTTACATTCATGGTGAAAGGAGAGGCAAGCACAACCTTCTTCTCATGGTGGCTGGAAGGGGAAGTGCCAAGCAAAAGGGGGAAAAGCCCCTTGTAAAAGCATCAGATCTCATGGAACTCACTCACTATCAGGAGAACAGCATGAGCGTAATTGCCCTCCATGATTAAATTACCTTTCACCGGGTCCTTCCCACAACACGTGGGGATTACGGGAATTAAAATTCAAGGTAAGATTTGGGTGGGGACACAGAGCCAAACGATATCACTCTTTATTCTAGGAAAAGCTAAACCACGTTGCAACATTGGATATCTGTGTGAGCTCATAGTTAGGTTAAAATTTTATAAAATTATATTCTGTGAAATATACAAGAGTATCCAAGTATTTACTTCAATATGAATAAAACTGTTTTTGTTTCTTTAGTCAACAATTGGTTAGGACTAACCAGGAACTAATAAAACCTTCTTTTATTTCATTTCCTCTACCATGTTTTTCTATACGCAGTGGGGCATCAAAAGATTTCCCATGCTTCAGCTATGAGAAGTCAGTTTGGTTGGTTGAGGGCTCAGATGAGAAGCTGAGTAGGAGACTCAGCTGTATACTATATAAATCTTTATATATCTTATAATCTATATAAATATAGTGTATACTATATAAATCTTTTTCTGGAATCTATTTTTAAACTATTATTTCCTCTTCTAAGTCTTGCTAATGTGATTTGTTTTCTCACTGTTTACTTACTTTTTTTGTGACATCCTCATTTTGACAATATCTGACAACCAAAGTAAGAAGCAAATAAGAAGTCACATTTGACAAGAGTAAGGTTTTCTGCTACTGGCTTCTTGTAATGAATGATTCTTCTCTTGTCATTATGGCAGGGTTTTTTGTTGTTGTTGTTGTTGTTTTTTATGGAGTCTCGCTCTGTCACCCAGGCTGGAGTGCAGTGGCATGATCTAGGCTCACTGCAAGCTCCGCCTCCCAGGTTCACGCCATTCTCCTGCCTCAGCCTTCCGAGTAGCTGGGACTACAGGTGCCCGCCAACACGCCCCGTGAATTTTTTACATTTTTAGTAGAGACGGGGGGGGGGGTCTCACCGTGTTAGCCAGGATGGTCTCGATCTCCTGACCTCGTGATCTGCCCACCTTGGTCTCCCAAAGTGCTGGAATTATAGGCGTGAGCCACTGCATTTGGCTGGCAGTTTGTTTTTTAACCTATTTGAAAGCTAAAAGTGATTGTATGCACATGGAAAAACATTTACTTACTATAGAAACTGATAAAATGAAGTCTTGCTGCTGCATTCCTCTACCTGGGTTTCCGATTTCAAAGATAAAATTGTTTCTGGCCTTTGCTTTCTTAAAATACAAACATTTGAAGAGATTATTCTAAGTGTCTTTGAGAAACAAATAAAAGAGAAGGAAAACCATTGAAAGCAGCAAAATGAAGGCAGTGTGAATAATGGATAATTATCCCAGGAACTATCACACAGAAAACTTGGAAGATTTGGTTGAAATGCAAGGAGGTCTTTGAAGGTAGACAGAAAAGAGGGGCATGGAGGTGACTGGGTGGCTGTAGGTGCACCTTCCTAGGGAAAAAAATTTGTGTTGTTATTTACAATAGCAAAGCCTTGGAATCAACCCAAATGCCCATAAATGATAGTCTGGATAAAGCAAATGTGGCATATATACACCATGGAATACTATGCAGTCATAAAAAAGAATGAGTTCATGTCCTTTGCAGGTAATGGAGCTAGAAACCATCATCCTCAATAAACTAACACAGGAACAGAAACCAAACACTGCATTTTCTCACTCATAGGTGGGAGTTGAACGATGAGAACACATGGACACAGGGTGGGGAACATCACACACTGCGGCCTGTCGGGGGTGGGGAGCAAAGGGAGGGAGAGCATTAGGACAAATACTTAATGCATGAGGGGCTTAAAACGTAGATGACGGGTTGACAGGTGCAGCAAACCACCATGGCACAGGTATACCTGTGTAACAAAACTGCATATTCTGCACATTTATCCCAGAACTTAAAGTAAAATAAAATATTTTTTAAAATATGATTGTGAAAAAGCAAAATAATAATAATAATAATTCTCTGTGCCAGGAGGCCAATCTTGGTAAAGGTTCAATGCACCATATGTGACACCGTAGCAGCAAACTACTGATAGCAAAAGGCCATCAATACAACAACAACAACAACAAAAAACCTGCTCAATTAAAAGTAGGCAAAATGCCTGAAGAGATATATCATCAAAGAAGATACTAGGTTGGTGCAAAAGTAATTGTGGTTTTTGCAATTACGCAAAAACCTGAATTATTTTTGCACAAACCTAATATAAAGATGGCAAATATGATATGAAAAGATGCTCAACCTCGTATGTCATTAGGAAAGTGCAAATTGAAATGACAATGAGATACCACTACACACCTATTAGAGCGGTCAAACTCCAAAACACTGACAATGCCAAATACTGGTGAGGATGTGGAGCAACAGGAACTCTCACTGATCGCTAATGGGAGTGCAAAATGATACAACTTCTTTGGAAGACAGTTTTGTGCTTTCTTACAAAACTAAAATACTATTACCATATGATCCAGCAATAGTGCTTGTTGGTATTTATCCAGATTAATTGAAAACTTATGTCCTCACAGAACCTACACACCAATGTTTATAGAAGCTTTATTCATAACTGCTAATATTTGAAAGAAATCAAGATGTCCTTCAACAAGTAAATGAATAATGTGGTACATTCTGACAATGAAATATGATTCAATGCTGAAATGAAACGAGCTATCAAGCCACACACACACAAAAAAAATGGAATAAAATAAAATGCATATTACAAAGTAAAGAAATCAATCTGATTTCAATTACATGACATTCTGGAAAAAGCAAAACTATACAGACAGTAAAATATTAGTGGTTGCCAGGGACTAGGGGTTGGGGGAGATGGGGCAGGGTGAATAGGTGGAGCACACAGGATTTTTAAGGCAATGAAAATATTCTGTATCCTATTTTAACGGTGGATACATGACATTATGCATTTGCCAAAACCCATAGAACTATACAACACAAAAAGTGAACCCTAATGTAAATTATACTCTTTAATAATAATATATTAACATTGGTTCATCAATTGTAAGAAATGCACCACGCTAATGCAAGATGGTAAAAATAGAGAAAACTAGTGTTAGTATTGGAGATTTGGGAGTAAATGGGTACTATCTGTATTTTCCACTCATTTTTTTTGTAAGCCTGAAACTGTTCTAAAAATAAAGTCTATTAATAACAGATTTTTTTAAAGACCAGGGCTTGAAAAATTGTAATGGGGCATAATTAGGAGGCTTCTCCTCCCACTTTTGAGGATCACATAAATGTTCCAGATGCTAGTGGAGAGGGAAGTGGCCCAGCAACAATAAAATTCACTTTCCTACACATCTCTCACAATAAAGGCTTTACCAGATTCAACTGTGTTGAAAGAAAAGACATATATACTCTTTTGAGTTTATGATACATGCATATCTACTACAGATGAGTTTAGGTTTTCCATCCCTTTTGTCATGTGTTCTTGGACATTGGGGTTTGCATATGTATTTTTATAGTATTCTAAAAGTACTTTTTCTGATTCATTTATTTTTTAATATATTATTGGTTATTTCCATTTTTTATTTATAATTGTGTAAATGTATACTTTCTTTCTGGAATAGAGTAGCCATTTTATTTTCCTTGTAAAGCAATATAATACTTTGGGTTTATTTATTTATTTTACTATTTCCTTTTTAAATTTAATCTATTTTTTCTTTTCTTTTACTATTTACTCTCCTGTGCTTTTCTTAATACATGAGTTTAATATTTAAATCATTTATTATTATTTTTTCTTTGGTAATATACATGTCTAAGACTAAATATTTTCTTTTGAGTTCAAGGAGTGTGACATTTATTATTTTCTTTTGCCAATATTTTCTAGTTATGCTATAAATTCTGTCTTATATTTTTCTTTGATTTAGAAGTTATTTAAAAATATCTTTCTGGTTAATTTCCTCAGTAACATTCTGGTCTCTATATTATTTTCTACTTTTGACACATAATACGCTGAAAAAATGTTTCATATAATTTCTATTTTGTGGGGAAAGGCCGCTTAAAATGTTCACGGTCTGTTATCAGAATATAGATTTTGGAGAGGAGGCAAGGCAAGATGACCATATGGAAGCCTCTACTGATCATCCTCCCTGCAGGAACACCACATTTAACAACAATCCACAGGAAAAAAAACACCTTCATGAGAACCAAAAATCAGGTGAGTGATCCTAGTAACTATTTTTAACTTCATAGCACTGAAAGTGGCACTAGAGAGAGTAGGAAAGAAAGTCTTGGATTGCCAGCATCACCCCCTTCCTCATCCCCTGGCAGCAGCCATGTGGCATGGAGAGAGAATCCGTGCACGTGAAGGAGGCTGAGCACAGTGATTGTACAACTTTGCATTGTAACTCAGTGCTGCCCTGTTACAGTGGAAACTAGCACTTGGTGGAGCTCATCCAGTGCCCACGAAGGGAGCTTTTAGACAAGTCCTGACATATTTTTGCTCTTTGTTTTCTTGACTTTTTACTCTCCCATTTTATTGTAGTTTGTTGTTTTATCATCTCATTTTTGATGTACACTTTATTAAATTTACATTTTCTTTCAGGTCTTCTTTAGAAAAATAACTATAGGGATGGTTTTTCTTTCTTTGAGATTAATTTGTCTTGTTTTGCTTTGCTTTACTTTCCTTTGTTTTTGCAGACTTGATTTTCTTTCATTCTTTGTTTATTTTTTGTTTTTTGCTGTAATATTTTGCATTGAGTCATGCTGTTTCTTTTTCAGCTTATTCATATGTAAATTAAGTAGCCCTGTCACACTTTGATTTGCTTTGATGTAATATGGGTCAATTCTTCCGGACAATTTTAGTTTTAGAAAGATACATCACAATTATCTATGTCAGAAACCCATGAATCTTTGGAACTCAAAAGACCTATAGAGCTAATGTTTTAAAAAACTCAAGCCCAAGAAAGCAAATGTCACACACTCTGAATGGCAGAGCTGAAACAAACACTATGTCTGCTGACTGTAATACAATTTTCCCTTTAAGTTAAGTCTATACTTCATTGGATTAAATCCTGCCGTCAGTTGTTTAATTTCGATGTCTCCACCTGTGACACTTTCTGAACATTGTAACACTATCTTAACATGTTGAGAGGTGAGTTGTATAAAATTTTGCTTGTCTAAACGAAGACGTCGTTCTCAGGTAATGTATTGACCAACTCAATCCCTGAGCCTTAATTTTCCTGTCCCTAACATCATCGGTCTGAATCCAAACTAGACTTACGACCTGTCAAATGACACACATTTCAAGTAAATCTTTTACAACTCTGTTCAATCATTTAAAAAAAAAAAAAAAAAGACTTACTCAAACCCAACTGCCCTCTTGCCCATATTTGGCTTTTGGATACCCTGATTATCTCTCCCATTTGTTTGACATTTACTTAAGAAGTGATGATATTAATAAAATTTATTCTTATAGACTTCATTTATTGAACACTTGCTACGTGTCAAGAACAGGCTGTATATTTTACAAGTATTATTTTATTTAATACTCATGATAACTCCAAAAGTATAGCTATCACTTTACAGAAGAGAAAATTGTGATTCAGAGAGTATAAATGCATTTTGTAAGGCATCTGCTAGAAAGTATTGGAGCTGGAATTCAAGTATGCATGTATGTATTCCTAGCCACAATGCTACTGGCTTCTACATAATTATATATGAAAATAAGGTACGTTGACCTATACGTAGAAGAGTTATTTCATAAATCTTTATATTATTATCCTTCAGATTCTCCTTCCGTCTTTCTTTTTCTCTTTGTGGTCAAAAGACTGTGAACAGTCCTTCAAACACTTCAAATTAATCAACTTATCAGCAGCCCTTGTCTTTTTACATGAAATCCAGGTAGTGCCATACTCATCTGCCCACAAATCTCTACTTATTTCCCATTGTCCACAGCTCAATCTCCAAACATAAGGCATCATCCTCCAACCTATATTATTTCTCACTATTCTTTAATATGAAGATTTCCTTCTGTCAGAGTCTCCTCAGTTATCCTAAACACATCCCACACAATTTCACCTGAAAACATTTGCCTATGTTCTTTCTCCAGACTGGAAACTCCATTTTTCCCTCTTCTCTCAAAATGTCCAGTTTATTTACGTTTCAATTCAGATATCTATTCATATTTATTGCTCATAAAAATTTTCTGACTACTTGACTTCTTAAAATGTTTAAGACTCACTTTTATTTTAATGCAAATAAATGGAATGTCTATAAAAGAATTACAGGATTTTGGAGCCAAAAAGACCTTAGAAATTATTTTGTCCAATATCTTCATTTTATAGATGAGTAAATGAGGCTTAAAAATGTTAATTGATTTATTCAAGTTTGCATAGATAATTTTTATCATAGTAATAAACTTGGGATCCAGACGCTAAATTCTTTTAATTTTAAGTAAAAGAAATACCTTGAAATCTATTTACCTTAAAATCTACAAACCATCTTACATTTTAAAAAAATTTTAATATGGTTTACTATTTTGTATTGGTACTCCATGAATGGACTGCCTAATAGCTAATGTTTGTCAAAAGAATAACCCAATGAGTTATTGCACAGATGAATACTTGAGTGCAGAATCTCCATGTACTTCATGAAGGCATGTGATCATCTTGAGACTTTTAATAACTATTTTCTTTCAATGTGTGTCCTTATAAATATAATCTCTGCATAAACCACTTTTTATTCCAAATGTTGTATGTATAATGTATATACTATACATTTAATGAAAACTTAATATTCTTTAAAATGCCTTATTATATTTGCATTTCTCAGGAAACAACAAATTTTAGATAAGTTCAAAAATTATAATTTCACTAACAACTTTAAGTTCTTCAAATCTAACACAACAGTTCTTTTTCTAAGTAAATATCCAACTACCCTGTCATTTATGTTTTCCTCTTTCTTACTTTTACTACCAGCTTGGCGATAGTTACCTTATAATTAAACAATAGCTACCAAATGTCCTAGATAATAAAGTCATTGATTCTTGCTGACTTTCTGGCAGTCTAGGAGTCCCAGATGTATTCCATGTTGAGGTTTTACCTTTCATTCGAGACAAGACATTTGTTAGATTGATGGGATTACTATAATTATATTCATTAACACCATCAACACTGTTCACAGATTTAAATGTTACAGGTGGAAGGGAAGACAGCCATTGTATATGGAAGGCCTTGCTCTTTATAATACAGTACTATGGTACCATCTGTCTATATACTGTATCATGAGGGTTTCACTTTGTCAGTGGAAGTTATGATTACGCTTTCATACTGCCTCTTGAAAAAAAACAGAAGGCAGTAGCACAGCACAGTAGTTAAGGCTATGAGCCTTGCACTCTGATAGATCTGGATTTAGTCCTGGCTTTTTCACTTCCTACTGGCAATTCCTTGAGCAAACGTTAAGCTTCCATTTTATCATTTGTAAAATGAAGATAATTAAGAGTCCTTACCTCTTAGGAAAGCTGTGAAGAATAAATGAAATGATGCATGTTAGATGCTTAGTGCACTGATCTATTCCCAGTAAGCACGAATTAATAATAATCAAGTCATTGCGGTTACAGAAAAGGACCTATTTCATTATCCTACAGTAGTTCTTTCCTCAGACTTTAGGGGCGTGGCTTCTGTGAAACGTTAAGCTGCTGTCATTGCGGTCAGCCAAGCACTAGATTGTCTCCCTCCGCTGGATTGAAGACAGGTCCATAAGCATGAGCATTTCTCCAGCTAAAAGTAATATCCTGCACTGTCTGCAGATTCCCAGATGGGATAGCAGGTTTTTCAAAACCAGTATTTAGACAAATGAGTTGACGTACAAAATGTCCTACAATGCAGTCTGGGAACTGCATTTAGCTTACATTGCTTGCCATCCAAGGAGACTGATTATTTAAACCAAATTTTGGTCAGTTCAGAGGCATCGTGGCAAGGTGTATTTCTTCTGATAGTGCTGTGCTCACGCCTCTGCTGGGACTGAGAATATGCTTCATAAATGCTAATATACTAAGATTATAAAAGATGGATTCCAGTTATGGTATTTTAATACTCCCTAGATAATTTCCAGCATGCTTTTTTTTTACACTGACTTTGCTAATATGATAGAGGCTTCCAAGGACATATAATCAAGGAAAGAGGTCTTCAGGGACAGATAGAGCACATGGTTCAAATTCTGTAGGGTATGATTTCCAATATGCAGAACTACCTTGGCCCACACCTTAAAATGGTGATGTAGTATGGCAGTGGGAGCGTGACCTCAGAACCAGCCTACCTGGGTTCAAATTCTGCCTTTGCCACTTGCCAGCCTATTACTTCAGCAAGTCATTTAGCACCTCTGTGCCTTAGCTTTTGTATTTCTAAAATAGAAATAATTATTGTAGCTATGTTAATAGAATTATTGAAAGAAACAAATGAGTTAAGATACATAAAGTGCTTAGATTATTGCATATCATATAGTAAGTACTACATGTAGTTCATTGCTAATATTTTTATTTAACAGTAATAAGTTTATAATGCTGACCATAAGATACTAAAACAGGTAACCAGCTCTCCGAATGATTAAAAGAACATTAAGTGATAGTTATAATCATAGCCAAAAGAATCTATTTGCCTCATTTTGTGCCTGTAGTATACTCTGTACCTTATTGTACTCTATTTCCTTATAAACCAACCATTCATGCAGCTTTTATACTAATTAAACTCAGTTAACCCAATACCCTATTCAACCATTAGGATAACTCTTTGTTTCACATAATTAGCATTCTTGGGTAGATTAAGACAGATGATAATTTCACACTAAATGGTAAATTTTAGATGCTCTTCAGCTACTGGATAATAGAGTTAGATGATACAAGTAAACAAAATACATTTTACAAGTTATGTGCTTAATCCAGATAACAATATACGTTGGCTGTGGAAATAAAAATGCAATGTTATTATTCCAGTTTCCATATTAGTGCTGGCTCCCTTGTGCCCATTTAGTGAAATTCAAGGAAAATATTAAATGCATTTGTTTGCTTAAAATGTCTAATATAAGTTCTCAGTCTTGCAAGTAAAATATTCTATAAATATATGCACTCCATATAAGAAAAATTGGATGTTAACATCCATATTTTGACTAACAGATTTCTTAGTTGTAATAGAAAGACATTGAGAAAGTAAATTTAAAAAGGAAAAAACTCCCCTCAGAGGGAAGATTGCATGATACAGTAGTGAATACAACAGGAAGAAGGCTGTGTGACTTAGTATCTTTTGCATTCTTTGTGCCAACCAAGTCATTTCCCCCAAAATGTCAGCTACATAATAAGTAAGCCTTATGTCTTTTTTCAGTACTGTGACAGGATAGGAGTACTAACTCCCTTATTCAGTTGATCAAGTGATCTATTGGTAAATAGTCAGGTGAAGGGGACCCAATCTACAATAATATCTGACTTTTCTGAAGGTTAGTCTTTTTCTAGGCTCAATTGTTTCCAATCCAGAAAAGAGAACTCCTCATAGCCTTGGAGTTATCTATAGCCATTATAAAGGTGACAGGCTCTTACTCCAATGTGACAAACTTAGTTGCTATAGTGGGTTGAATAGTACAGCTGCAAATTCATGTCTTCCCAGAATCTATGAATGTGACCTTGTTTGGAAACAGAATCTTTGAGATGTCGTCAAGTTAAGATGAGGTTACACTGGATTCAGGCGGGCCCTAAATCCTTTATGACTTGTGTCCTTGTAAGAAAAGTTCAGATACAGATACAGACACACAAAAAGATTATTATGTGGTGGCAGAGGCAGATATCGTAGTGATGCATTTCCAAGCCAAGAAATGCTAAGGATGGCTGTTAATAACCAGAAGCTGGGAGACAGGCATGGAGCAGATTCCACTCTGGATGCCCAAGAAGGAATCAACCCTGCCGTCCTCCTGACTTTAGACTTCTGGACTCCTGAATTGTGAAAGAACATCTTTGTATTGTCTTCAATCACCCAGTTTGTGGTAGTTTGTTATGGTAACAACATGAAATAATATAGTAACTAATATAGATGCTTAGTAACCTGTTTTCCCATCCCAAAATTGACTAAGGAAGCTAATAAGAAGGGGTAGAAAGGTGGAGTTTGAAATATCCTTTAATGTTCAACAGGTGTTCCACTTCAGGGCAAATAGAAACTTCCTTCCCGGCTCTTGTGACTGCTCTAGTATTTATTTACAAATTGATATGAGAACTTTTGCTTTTGATTGATGAAGGATCCCATCAAATGAAAGATGCAGGGAGAAAGGAGAGGCAGACAATAGAAGGGAATGACATGGAAATTTTCCTCATCTCCTGGTCTACTGGATTGTTCTTTAAAAGCAGAATTCAAGTTACTGTTTCATAAGCAATTTCATGCAAGCACTTGTGCTTCAAGGACCAATTAAAGCAAAAATCAAGGTGGAGAAAAATTTCTTCTTTCACAATTTGCTCTGTAGATCTTGTCCCTTAGTTGTTGTGAGGACAATAGTGAATTAATGCAAGCCAGGCATGGTGGTTCATGCCTGTAATCTCAGCTCTTTGGGAGGCTGAGGCAGGCAGATCACTTGAGGTCAAGAGTTCAAGACCTTCATGGCCAACGTGGTGAAACCCTGTCTCTACTAAAAATACAAAAATTAGCTGGGCATTTTGGTGGGCACCTGTAATCCCAGCTACTCCAGAGTCTGAGGGAGGAGAATCACTTGATCCCAGGAGGCGGAGGTTGCAGTGAGCCAAGATCACGCCACTGCACTCCAGCCTGGGCCACAGAACGAGACAGTCTCAAAAAAAAAAAAAAAAAGTGAATTAATACATGTTAAGTGCTTAGAACAGGTCTGACATATAGTAAGTATAGTGTTTTCTATAATTATAAAAAGGGAAGAACATAAACAGATCTATTTCTAAGCACAAAAAATACTTCCTTGGGGACACCCCAAAATACTGGGAGAATTGCTGCTCATATATCTGTAACTACAGACAGCAAGCCTAAGGAATTTGTGTTACTAATTCATATTCATTAAGTTAATGAGTATGTGCTGAATACCTTCTAAATGCATAAACTGAACGAAGGGAGAGACCGTTTAGGCACTGCTACCCCAGTGACAGAGCAGACAGTAAGTGGTGACTGACTGGCTGTTCCTTGTACAAAACTGAATGCCAAGAATACCTGGGAGAACAAGGCATCACTGTCTGACAATCAGCAGAGCCAACAGTTCCACGTTAGAATGATGAACTTGATCCGTGTGGAATATTCTTAACAAAGTTTTCATTTTTTTCCAATGTTGCCAAAATAAATAGTTTTGACTAATTACATGGAAAACTAACTGGTGTGGAACAGTTTATTTCTTCCAAACTTTCAGATAAATTTAATGAGAATGAAATTAGGAATAGTAACAGAAAAATCAGTCATTTCAAGCAACTGCATGGAAAAGAATGCATTTCCTTTGAAAACTCTGGGAATATAAATTCTTAACCATTTATGAGGATTTTAGTAAACGCAGACAAGGCATTTCATTCTTACAGCTTTCTATGAAGACAGACATACATAGTAGCATACCCAGTAACAACATTTCAGTAGTCTTCAAGATTTATTTTTTTATAAATTATAGCAGATATAGGATCATTTTCCAAACAGTATGATTAGAAATATTACTTTGAAAAAGTCCAATAACCCTTTCTGATCTTCTTCAGACAGAAAAAGTAGAAAACACCTACTGTACTATCCTTTAGGCTTTCGGTTGAACTTAAGCTATTCTGGAAAACTTTTGCTCATCACCCAACCTTGTAATATTTAGTGTTTCCAGCTTCCCATAATGTAAATGCATTATTACAAACAACATGACAACTGTGTATACAACAAATTTTGACAGGACTGCTGAAGATAGAAGTACAATTCTTTAAAGACAAACGAAGTCCCTTATAGAGTTTTAATGATAAATAGAAGGGTACTTAGTCTTCCAACTCCCATGTCAACTAGTGGTAAATTTTCCTCCAAGCTTACTATAAAATGACCACGTTCTGAGGTCTGGGAAGGGCATACTCACTGCCAAACCTTATCTTAAAGACCGGAAGTCCAATGTCATCGTGCAGAATGTGATTTAAACTGATTTTACTGTTTCATAATGGAGATAAATCTTAGGCCCGGTGCATTGGCTCACGCCTGTGATCTCAGTACTTTGGGAAGCCAAAATGGGCAGATCGCTTGAGCTCAGGAGTTCAAGACCAGCCTGGGCAACTTGATGAAACCCTGTCTCTACTAAAAATACAAAAATAAATCAGGCATGGTGGCAGGTGCCTGTAGTCCCAGCTACTTGAGAGGCTGAGGCAGGAGGACTGCTTGAGACTGGGAGGCAGAGGTTACAGTGAGCCAAGATTGCATCACTGCATTCCAGCCTAGGCAACACAGCCAGACCCTGTCTCAATAATAATAATAATAATAACAGATACATAATCTTGTTAAGAATATATGTTATTGTACTAAAGCAATGCAGTGCTATGTACCACAACACTGCTCAGAATTCACAGGGTCATCATATAGTTCCAAATGAAAAACCTTAATTGCAACAGAGAGAAAAAAGGAAGTTAAGCCTCTAGCATAGTTGCCTAACTAAAGTA
Source organism: Colobus angolensis palliatus (assembly GCF_000951035.1). Classification (NCBI taxonomy): domain Eukaryota; kingdom Metazoa; phylum Chordata; class Mammalia; order Primates; family Cercopithecidae; genus Colobus; species Colobus angolensis. Next base: position 751,187 of record NW_012117188.1, read on the forward strand.
CTTGGTATATATTGTTCCTTTTCTTCTTTTTCTCTTTTGTCTAACTTACAAAACATGGAAATTTATTTCCAAGCTTTCTTAAAAACATTTTTTATTCTGTTTTGTATCTGAGAATTAAAGAGATGGTGAAGTGAGCACAATTATAAGTAATACTGGATAATTACTTTGGAGGAGATTGCTAGGTAGTGAGACAAGTGGATAATATCATAAGTACTAGGGCTGAGTATGAAGTTCAGTGGGAACACAAAGGAGGAAATAGCTATGAACCTTAAGATTAGATTGTTATTTAAACAAAATTCTTTCATGGAAAAAAATAGCTTTTTAACACATTATCTCTTACAGATAACCAATTAACAAAAACAAAACAAAACGAATATTTTCCCTTTTGTTGGTTTCCCTTAATTCTACTGACATTTCTGTAAAAAGACATTTTATTAAATTATCTGCAATTACCCTGTTCAGGTGTGCCATCTGTTTTCTACCAGGACTCTGGTTCATTCTCCATTTTTTCTTCCTTTAGTTCAATTCTATTTTAGGAAGTTGGAGGGTGCTCACTATATCTATATATGATATACCTGTCATATATAACATATGTCTTAAAGTTTTATGAACTGAGAGTGGTCAACATTCACCATTGATAAGAAATGAAGAGTGAAGTGGGGAACAGAGAAAATGTCTGATTTCTAATTCGTTTGTATTAAACATCAATACTTTATAGAGAAACACGGCATGACCACAATTAATTTCAATATTTTCCACAAATTTAGTGGGATCACCTACTGATCTTGCTGTCCTTTTTGCTCCCTATTCGTGAACAATCCAATATCACCTCTTTGGCCAAGCTGGATGGTTTAGATAAAGGCCTAGTGCTGACTGTGACTGAATATAGTACTGTGTTAGTCCATTCTCACACTGCTGTAACTCCCTGAGACTGGGCAATTTATGAAGAAAAGAGGTATAACTGACTCACAGTTCCACAGGTTTCACAGGAAGCATGGCTGGGAGGCCTCAGGAATCTGCAATCATGATGGAGGGGTGAAGGGGAAACAATCATCTTCACATGGCAGCAGAATAGAGACAGTAAATGGGGAAGTGCCACACACTTTTAAACCATCAGATCTCATGAGAACTCACTACTATCACAAGAACAACAATGGGGAAATCTGCTCCCATGATCCAGTCACTATCCATCAGGTCTCTCCCCCAACATTGGGAATTACAATTCAGCATGAGATTTGGGTAAGGACACAGAGCCAAACCATATCAAGCACATTATGAGAAAAAAAGAGTACTGGTAAAGTCCAGGATGCCTCTGGCCCTGGGAGGAAGAAACACATCATTGGAAATAGAAAAATAAAAGGCAGTGGCATGCAAATCTCACTTATCCATTCAGGAGGCATACTGTTTTTCTGAAATGAATATTCAGAATGCTTCAAAAGGCCTGCCAAGACGAACTCATTTGATGATAGCTATCTACTTCCCCTGATTCATGTGGGACTTAGTAATATAAGAAGGGAAGAAAGAAGGAAGTCCCTTCTGCACTGGGAAATTTTGGGCCTAAAAGTGAGGGTCTCCTGGGTACACAAGTGCTGTGTTTCACTCTTTCTTCCAATCAAAGAATGAATCTACTTCATAATTATTATAATCTTTAACAATGATTGAGGATCAAAGTGTATGCTTGGAGTTAGACCAATTGCTTTAAATATATTACCTCATCAACCACCACACTCCATTTATGAAATAGACACTCTGATTATCCCCTTTCTACATGAGGAACCTAAAGGACCTGATGTTTAAGTATATTATATGAAGTTGGACTGAGTATGCAGAGAATCCAGGACCTAAATCCAGCCACCTTGATCCCAAAATTATGCTCCTAACCAGTATGCTATAGTACTCTCAAGAAGTAAGAAGATCTATGAAGGGACAATCCAGAGGATAAAAGTCAATAGAATTTAGGGAATTTATAATTATGTCTATATTAACAAAAAGAGTCTAGTTGATTCATATTTTAATGATGCATATATGACTTAAAGCCTAGTTGTTAGAAAAGTATTAGCTAATATATTGTCACTAAATTTATTGTGCTACACTCTTGGATTATGCAAGCAGCCCACAGAAAACAAAATGGGCAATCGTAACACTAATCTGATAGTATTTTTATTTAAAATTTTTAATTACTAGATTAGTCTTTTGTCAACTACGAGAACAACAGATTTATCTTCTCACTCAGAATAACGAAGCATCATGATAGCATTTTTCCTGTTCAGAAACTACAGGAATTCACCCTGTGCAAGAATGTGATCTTGCCCAAAATTTGAGTTTAATTTGAAAACTCCTGATCTCTCTTTCTAAAGAGAGGGATGACTACTCTCTTAACTTTATACATTCACAAAATTTAATTCCCATAGAACTGTGTCTCATTTTCTTGTAAGACCTTGAGAAAGCATTAGCTTATATGATCACTTTTCAATTAACTCCCCAGGAGGCATCTGATTTCTCCTGATTTTGAGAAATGCTGTTATGACTTAAAAAATCACATATTATGACCAACATCTTCTAACATGAAAAAGAAGCATAAGGTAGAGGACATTATATGAGAAGATGAATGTGTGAAAGTATTGACATATTTGGAAGTCATGGATCCTGAGAAATATACATGCTGCACTACAGGATAGGAGAAATAAGTATAATTCATGGGAATATCAGTCATAACAGAGTAGAAAATAAGATATTATTATGATTATTATGTATTATATAGAGTTGATTGTCTAAAATAAAATAGAAATATGACAAATGAAGGTGCACGTTATTCAGAATAATTGTCTATTGGAAATAAAGATGGAATAACACTATATGTCAAGAAGTTATAATTAAAACAGCTTTATTATTTTTTGTTTTTTAAAGTAATATGTTGGTTTTGCTCAACCCCCTCCAACATCCAAAGATTAAGAAGAAAAAATAAAAATACCTCCAATGTCACTATCATATATTCATTTATGTCTCAGAAGATGACATACACATTCACATAAACCTCTATATTTGACAAAAATGAAAGTAGTTTAATAAAGAAAAATGAGAGGCTCAAAAAAGAAACAGCTGTCAAAGGTGACTAGCTACTGCTTAATTGAAGAGACTGGATTTGAAGGCTGATAGATCACAAGCTGATTGAAGCAAGTTACGATATTAATGGAAATAGCCGTAGAATCACTAATAGAAATGTAATGACAACAATAATAATAGCTGCCATTTATTACATTCTAACCCTGAGCTAGGCACCATGCAAAGTGAATATCTCTTCTAATGAATTAACTCTACTAATTCCATGTATCTATAAGCTAGATACTATTATTTCCCTCAGTTTACAGATGAGAAACTGAGTCTCTGAGATACTAGGTAATTTGCCACTGTATGCACAGCAAGCACATTAAGGACTCCAAATCCTGATATTTAGAATAATTTTTATTCAGCACAGCACATTAAATGCTCACTAGACTGCTGACAGTCTCATGACCCTTATTGATAGGGAAATCGTTGGGAAGCTTCTTACTAGAAAATCATTTGTTGTTCCTATTATAAGAGAATTAGCAGCCATGGAGAAATGGCATATCTGAACTGTTCTTGCCTCTACTGTAGTAGCTTCTCCTGCTTCTCTGGGTCATGAGCATCTTACATCTTGCTCTGAGTTGGAGAGAGCACATCTGGCTGCTCCCAGAACCACACTCCAGTGGAAGATGGTATCTGACTTGTTTGACTGTTAGGACAGAGGCCTTCTATGCCTCCCACCACCGTGGCACAGAGTGAAGACTCTCTAACACCAGAACGAGGCCAGACCCTATGCTATCAAAAAACCAACGAAGCAGAGAGTGAGTTACAGATTTAGGATTACAACATAGCTTGAATTGTTAGCTCATATTATAGCCATTAACGTATCTAAAAGTTACTAATTTTTTAACTAGACAAGCTGAGTTTATATTTCACTCAAGTCATATTTAATTATTTTGAGGTAGAGTAAAAAGATGTATATTTGATGACATATTTGAAATAGTCTTCAAAACTGACTAAAACTTAATTCACTGTTTTGTTCCTTCTCATCATAGGAATGTATACAGTATTTGTTTTCTCCCTCATTCTCCATGTAAACCTATCATGCTGTCAAACAATTTTATACAGCAGTGCCAGCTGAAAGAATAGGCATATAATGAAATGCCTTAACACTAGGAAATAACTTTTCCAATGGAAATAGTTCTATTTCTATCTTTTATAGACTACTGAATTTTCCAGTGTTTTGTTGTTTTGCTTTTCCAGATAACAGAGCATTAATGCAGAGAATTCTACACAGAAAATTCTCTAGATTTGGCTCCCTCTCTGGGCATAATTCACATGTTCTATCTTATTTGCCATATAATGGTATCATACCTTCACAATTTATTTGGTTGGTGCCAAGCACTCTTATGTATATCACTTAGTATCTGTGGAAAAGACCTTCAGTAACAGCAGAATTTAATATCATGTTTCTTGCCACAGATTTACTCCCTGGTTGCTCTAGCAAAAGCATTCTTTTACGAGTATGTCAACATTATTGAAGCATTTTTGGGATTTCTGCAGATTTTTATTTGAAGAATGTAAAAGCAAACATTAGACTGGTTTCTTTTTCATATTCACAAATAATCTAGTCCCTTAAAATATGACAGTTTACACTGAGTTGCAAACTAAATTCTTATTTCTTTCTATTTCTATGAGGCTCAAGGTTAGTAGGGATAATAGACTGACATATAGTATTGGTGGATTCAAGTTCATTTGCGAGATATTTTCTTCTTCCACTCATTCAAAAGGGCTATTTTTTTCCAGTGGTACCATGAGAAGCAACTGAAAATAGCTAGATAAATTCCAAATAATTGCTACAACAGCCGTTTTCATGTGGGAGGACAAATCATTTAATATAAAAGAGTGACCATCCATGTATCACCAAACTAGCCATCCATGTAGTTTGGTGATGGTGACAATACAGAAGATTAACTGTAAGCAATTAAAAATTTTGCATTGCAATTGAATATGGCAAGTTTCCAGAAAGATAAAACCTCTGTTCCTCCCTATATTTCTGGATGTTTTAGGAAATGAAACACAGTAGGATATTTTTATTTGGAAAGTCTGATCTCAAGGTAAGAATTGAAATGAAATGAAATTTTATTTAGAAGTAAGCCAACCCCAAACCAAATAAAGAACACACACACACACACACACACACAGAGAGAGAGAGAGAGAGAGAGAGAGAGAGAGAGAGAGAGAGAATATAAAAATTGTAACACTACATAGAGATACACAGTGAAAACTTTTTGAGGAAAAAGATCCACCAACTAAGCTCCTTCAATCATCCGTGGGTTTTGCCAGCCACCACCTGTTAGTACGTATAGATTGCTGCTTATGTTTGATTCACTCTATTTCTCTCCACTTACAGCTGCCTAGTTACGTATGCATGGTCTTTCTGTTTCATACTCAAAAGGACTAGATAAAGCTCATACTCAGCATTGAATATCAAGTTACATGATCTAGTGGAGAGAGTGCACAAATAATCTGATACATATCTTATGCCACACCATGACATTTACACTGATGTATAACATAGTTTGGCTCTGTGTCCCTACCCAAATCTCATGTTGAATTGTAATCCCCAGTGTTGAAGGTGAGGCCTGGTGGGAGGTGATTTGATCATGGGAGTGGTTTCTAATGGTTTAGCACTATCCCCCTAAAGCTGTCTCATGATAGAGTTCTCATGATATCTGGTTGTAAAAAGGTGTGCACCTCCTTCTTCACTCTCTTCCTCTGCTTTGGCCATGTAAGATGTTCTTGCTTCCCTTTCACCTTCTGCTATGATTGTAAGTTTTCTGAGGCCTCCCCAGAAGCAGAAACCTGTACAGCGTACAGAACCATGAGTCAATTAAACCTCTTTTTTTACATAAATTACCCAGTCCTGTGTACATCTTTATAGCAGTGGGAGCATGAACTAATACAATGTATCTACTTTTTTTATATCAGAACTTTTGCATAAATGGTAGAACATTTGAAATTTCTCTTTCTACAACTATTGAAATTTCAAACTCTCAGGAAAAAAAGTCATCTTTTTATATTTCACAGAGCATTATAGAGTCTGTCATCCAATATGCTTTGTGAATGACTGCCACCGAAAATGTTTCTTATGAAATGGTTGTTCTTCCTCTGAATTCTCTTCCTTTCAAAGAAAACAAAGCTTGATTTTGGTTCCCAATTTATAATCAACTTTCTATGAGATATTAAGCCATGTTGGTTGTATTTGTTGTGTTTCTTAAATAGCAAATGATTTGGAAAGATATAATGAAAAAGTGTTAAAACTTTCAAAAGCAAAATAATATTATCTTATAATTTTATAATACATCTTCTACATCTAAAAAGATTTCCTCAAGTATTTTTAATTTCATATCTTTTTGTATTAAATTTGTATGCAAAAGGTTTTTTATCTTCTAAAAAACATAGCACAAATGTTTTTGTCTTTTATTGATTGTGGACTGGTCTCCTTGAGTAGAATATCAGGAAGTTTCCAGATAGTCTTTGCCAGTTTATCACTTACATGGCATTGAGTGGATGAAAAGTTAAAAACCCACTCTGTATTACCAAATTTGGGGAGCTGTCTTTCATTCTTGGCTCTGTCTATAATTATGTCATCTTCACCAAGTCAAATTTTCTCTGAATCTCTGTTTACTCATTTAAATAAAAGATTTGACTACATAAATTCTAAGATCTATCTAATTATTTTTCTTGAGACAGGATGTCAGTTTGTGGCCCAGGCTGGAGTGCCATGGTGATACCATGTCTCCCTGAAGCCTCTGTTTCCTGTACTAAGATGATTCTCCTACCTCAGTCTCCCAGGTAGTTGAGACTACAGGCATGCATCACCACACCCAGCTAATTTTTTGTAGAGATGGGGTTTCGCCATGTTGCTTAGGCTGGTCTTGAACTCATGAGCCCAAGCTATCTGCCCACTTTGGCCTCCCAAAGTGCTAGGATTACAGGTGTGAGCCATACCCGGCCTCCATCTAATGTTTAAATGGCTTTTTTAAAAAAAATTTCACCTCTTCATTGATGATTTAAAAATATTTTCAGCACACCAACATGGCACAAGTATACATATGTAATAAACCTGCACGTTATGCACATGTACCCTAGAACTTAAAGTATAATAATAATAAAAAAAAATATTCAGTCCACACTCAGTAATGAGTCTATGAGGAAGCTACAGTAAAATGTTCTAAAATTATTCTGTTTTTCTTATAATATATTTAGATTCTTGCCAAATTTTGTCAGATGTTCATAATACCTTAACCAAACTGGAAGTCAAATGTTCATCATCAATGAGATGAATGAATCAGTTGTGTTATAGTCATACCAAAGAATACTAATAGTTACACAAACAATATGGCTGAATCTCACAATGATGTTCAATAAAAAATAGGGCACAAAAGAATACTTACAGCTATATTCTTTTTGTGTAAATTTAAAAACCAGGAAGAACTAAACTCTATTATTTAGGGATGACATACAGGTTATAAAGCTGCACACCCAAACCCCTCCTTACGCATATACATTATACACACTTATATACACACAGATATGTATGTATATACATATAGATATGTATATATACACATATGTGTATATGCATACACATATGTGTGTGTATGTGTACTTAGGGAAGCTATTATTCTAAAGGTTGGAATAGTATTTATCTCCAAGGTTCAAGGAAGGGAGGGTCCCCAAGTAGCTTTTAAGGTACTAGAAATGTTCTATAGGCAGTGATTAAATGAGATTTTTTTGCATTATTTATTATGTATATGGTCCATAAATTTTTCTGTTTATGGGTATTATAATAAAAAATATTAATGCCAGTCCTATAAGTGTAGGAAATTGTCTTCTATTAAGACTTTATTTTGTCTGTATGGTATCTGTGAATTATGTACATACTGTAGATAATGTTTATTTTTCTGTAAACACTGTGGTGCCTCACCTGGGGGTATATCAAATTGACTGGTACCTGAGTAAAATAAACAGAAAGGAATAATTCAGTAATACTAACATAGCATGTCTATTAGATTCTGTCCTTACTTGTAAAAGACAGACAATGACTTGGATAAGTCTGTATTGTTTCCAATTTTAATTTGATGGTTCATTCGGAACATATGAAAATGTAAGTTGTGTTTGATTGGTAGGGACAACTCAAAAACCAAATTTAATTTACCAAGACTTTAGGCATTGTCTGACAAAACAGACTACAGTGAATTTTCCCACAAGATATATAGTCAGCCTCAATGGTCTCATGTTTTATAATGTGAAAAGGGAATTCATAATTTAATTCCTCCTTTCTTTCCTCTCTTCTTTCTAACATATAAAGATGGAAATTAGAAAATGTAGAAAAAAATAAAGACAGCTAAGAAACTCTATGAAACACACATATGGGGCCTGGCTAACTTGTAATTTTTACAAAATGATGACAAAATCTTCACTTCCTTCATCACTTCATGACTTTAGTAAGTTATTAAATGATAGTCCAGAGTCTCTGCTTTGATGTCCTACCTGTCCAGGTGGGCCCATATTCCTGCTCCCACTCCCTTAAAAATCCCACTCCATCAGTAACCTGATGTCTGATAAGACCATATGATAAGTTAATTTGCACTAAGGTATTAGTAGATAAATAGTTACAGCATTCTATTTTTCCCAGGTTGCGTTTATATTTTAAGTACCTTTAATAGCCAAATCAAAATATACACTAATTTTGGGAATTTCAACCTCTGAGGCTAGATGATAAGAGATTTTTTTATTTTTTGCCAAAGACCCTATGTTGAACACTGCAGAGGTAAAGATTAAGGCGTGATCTCTATATTCCAAGATTTCACTGTGCAGTGGAATTCAGAAGTAACTTTAATGAAGTATAAGTACAACTGTACATATTGTGAGCACTGATAGCCTGAAGTGTTGGAAAATGAGGTCATATATAAAAAGCATTTATTATGCCCACTTAGCACCTAGTGGACTTCTCAGACTACCTGTAATCCATTTTCTTTCTGTCATTAATTGGTTTAGAGGTCTTAAGCAAGCAGCTCAATACCTTGAGGCTTTAAATGACATATATATATATATATACACAATAAAGGACATAGGAAAGCCATCTCTGAGACCTTTATAAGCTTTAATACACAGTGTAAGTTTTAAGAGGAAGGATTAAATAAATCATAATATTTTTATTTTGCTGAATCTGAACCCTGACTGTTGTTATCCATAATGTCGCTGAGAAGTATTCAAGGTATACCTGCAGATGTCCCATGAATGCATTTTGTTGCCTACTGTGTGGTATCTAACATTTTCTTCCCTTCTGTTGACATAGTCTCTTGATTGTAGTCAGGATAGGAGAAGTTTTGCTATACTAACAAACCCTGAAATCTTAGTGGCCTTGTACATGAAATTTTATTCTTCCTCAAAAATCATGCATAGTTGACTGAGAATCTGACAGTCTTCCTGGGAAGGTCTCCTGCAAGTTGTGACTTATAGACCAAATCTAACAGGGATTCCACCATCTTATGTTTACAACTAAACAAATGATCTGAAGGGTCATCAATACAGTGGAAAAAATATCTAGAAGATCTTGCATTGGCTTTTGAATGCTTTGGCCTGAAAGTGAACAGACCACTTCTATTTACAGAGCATTAACCAGAAGCAGTCATGTCATTTCACTTAACTGCAATGGGACTGGATAAATGTGAGTAGTATATGAATATTTGGCAAGAAATTATTGCTTCTGGTTCATTCTCCATGATAGCTTCCATGGCCATTGCTGTTATGGATTATTTGCAGCCTTGAAATACCAGAGTGGTGCTATGCTACATTTTCTGTAGACTCAAAGCACCAGACCCAGTGTTCCATCCTACAGTATGGAAGAGGTTTCTGCCCCCTTTATGTTATATATTATCCCTGGACAATAAAACAATGCCACTTGTGAACTAAAGACAAAAAGTATTTAATGTGAATTGTTTTCATCTTCTGCTTATAAGCCCACACAAGTGGTACTAATTGCTGATTATCCAGAAGACAGAAAAAATATTCTCTTTTTGAGGTGATACATTTTCCTTCCTGTCTTTCAATCATTCTCATCTTTCTAGAGTTCATATTCAGGGCATATGACAAAAGTCTTGTGTTTCTCTGTAGAGCTCAGGCCATAAAAATATATCAATCCATGTTCGTTTGTTCTTTCTCTTTCTCCTAATTTTTAGATCATTAGCTCTTTGAGGACACAACAGAACTTTTTAATACTAGGTATGCAATCTATCCTGATGTGATTATTTAATAAGTTAATATATTATTAGGCCAAAATTGTCATTATAGTTTAAAAATGAGAAGCAGTCTGTATTAGTCAGGGTTATCTAGAGAGACAGAACCGATAGGAGATAGAGAGATGATTAGATGGATAGAGGGATAGACAAACAGATAGATTATAGATGACAGGGGATTTCTCAGAGAAATTGGCTCATGCGATTGATCAACCCAAAAAGTTCCATAACAGGCCATCTACAAGCTAGAGAACCAGAGAAGCCAAACTCTCAGTCTGAGGCCAAAGGTCTGAGAACCCAGGGAGGCCGCTGGTGCAAGTCCCAAACAAATTATGTACTGTAACCTTGTGTTTCTAAAGGTTCTGTATCAAACCCAAAGCTAAAACAATGAAAAATATAGTCACTCTTTTAGAATTAAAATCATAGTAGTTGGTGGAAATGCTGATAGCACCAAGTTCTCAGGTGTGTCCAAGGTCAGTCTTTACAATGCCACAGAAGTGAAGTAATTGGCTGTCAAAGGTTGACTGGCAGTTTTGATCTCATCCATTCATACCTATAAGCTTTCTAAAATTAAATAAACATAACAGTATTACCCTTAATTTTATCGTAAATGATATATTCATAAGGTTTTAATTAAAGAATAAATCCTCAAGGTGTTAAGAGTGTTTCTAATGCTTCAGAGGATAAAGAAAAATCTCTCTCATGGCCTAATAAAGAGAGGATTTTATTGTTCAGGAAAAGAAGAGGGGAGATGAGATAACAGTGAAGATAGAAGGTGAAAGGAAGGAAAAAGAACTAATGGTATCAGTGAAAGCAGGTGTTTGCTTGGAGAAGGGGCAAGGGATATCCTAAATGCAAAAGTGAAGAATAGTCCTTTTGACAAAAGAACTATTTTTTTTGACGTTTGGTTTCTTCTTTTTATTATTATTATTATACTTTAAGTTCTAGCGTACATGTGCACAACGTGCAGGCTCGTTACATAGGTATACATGTGCCATGCTGGCCTGCTGCACTCATCAACCCATCATTTACATTAGGTATTTCTCCCCATACTATCCCTCCCCACGCCCTTACCCCATGACAGGCCCCGGTGTGTGGTGTTTCCCACCCTGTGTCGAGTGTTCTCATTGTTCAGTTCCCACCTATGAGTGAGAACCCGTGGTGTTCGGTTTTCTGTCCTTGTGATAAAGGAATGACTTGTGTTTAGAAATGCTTTGTGTCAGTTTCATTTGTGAAAAATGGTGAAAAAGATGAACAGAAGCAGGAGTCTGGAAGCAGAAGAAACTGTGAGTATATAAGTGACAAGACGCCGTAAAGATTGTAGCAGAGGGAACTTTCTCAAGCCGTGGTTTGGGGGGTGGGGGATTAATGCAATTGTATCTATAATTTAAGGGCCAGAGAAACCCCACCTGACATCTGGGTTACATGTCAATTGTCCTAACTCACCATTTTGTAAATTATAGGCTGATAAAAATAATTTAGGATATGCTATTGTCTGATTATTTATGTTCTCCCAAAATTATATGTTGAAAACTAATCCCTAATGTAATTGTAATAGGAGATAGGGATTTTCGAAGTTGATTAAGTCATGAGGGATCTATCTTCATAAATAGGATTAGTGCTCTTACAAGTGAGGCCCAAGAGAGGTTGTTTTCCCCTTCCACTATGTGAGGACACAGCAAGAAGTTACTATTAGGCAGAGGGTGAGCTCCCATCAAATGCCAAATCTACTAGTACTTTGATCTTGGACTTCCCGGCCTCCAGAACATTTCTATTGTTTATAAATACTAAAGTATTTTGCTTTTGTTAGCCTATATAAACTAAAGACAAAGTACTTATACTCTCCCACATCCATCCCCTGAAGATTTTATTCTGTAATTCTCTGATGGGAGGCAAATATGGCGAACACAATTCTTGCCTTCTTTCAGATTTATCGGGTCTAATATAATTACAATGCAGCTAAGAAAAAAATGGCAAGTAGAACACCATAAGAAGATAAAATGATGAACAGAAATTTCAGTCACTGGGATGATACTTTTAGACTTTCAGCAGTAGTCTTTGAGCATTCAGCTATAATGATTTTTAAGTTTTTCTATTTTGGTTCTAAGACCATGACAAAGTGAGAGGAAAAAGGAATCACCAATAAAAGTGAGAAAGAAATAAGAACTCCCAAACCAGCATCAGAGGAGAAAACAAAAGAACTATTCAAATCAGATATAACCATGTAAGCAAACTGAATTTCCGGCTATGACAGATTAATTAGGGTCAGATTATCCTTCCTTCTATAAGTAACTAGAAAATGGGATGGTCTATCTTTTAAAACATTTTTAGACATTGGTCAAAAGGCAACACTGGCTGTAATCTCTGAGAAGGAAATCAAATTAAGAATATCCTTTTATTTCAGCTTTTGCCCAGAGGTACCTTCTGAACTGTAGCTCTGGAAAGATAAACTAAAGCAGAGTTTGGCAGTCTTTCTGAGTTCAAGAAACAGAGATTAGAGTTGGATCAGAGGAATGAAAGGAGTTATTTAAAAAGAAAAAAAAAAAAATCCAGAAATCTTTGTGAGATTTTCCTTTAATCTATTGGTGAATACAAAAGTGTATATCTATATGGTGAATCTCAACATGGTTTTTAAAAATGAACTACAGGGATTCATAAATTGAACAATTCCAAGAACTCGTGTGGTTGAGACCTTTGACTTCTGAATAGCCAGATTGGGAAGAACTTTCTGAACACCTAGGATATTTAGTAGCGACCTCATTAGAATCATACCTTAGTAGTAGGACTAAATTAGACCTAACCTTAAATGGCTCAAAACTAGCCTTAAAAAATGAAATAGCTTCATGAGTAGCTTTAACACATGCCTCAAAACATCAAAACTATTTAAATGAAGACAATAATATCTAGAAACTCAACAATGTCACACATTAAAATGAACAAAATAAAATATAATACAATGGTAAGACAAAGAGCTGGAAGAAAAAATGGAAGTACATTTTTGCAAGGGTCTTACATTATACAAAAGTTATACAATATTATTTGAAAGTAGGCTGTAATAAGTTAAAGAGACTTAATATAGACCCAATACCATCAACAAAATATAAAACAAATCAGTCAATAGTACAGGTAGAGCCCTAAAATATAAATACATAATCCCAAGGAAGACAAGAAAGAGGAAAACTGAACAAAGCACAAAGAAAAAAATGGTACATGAAGATCAAATGGTAGATTTAATATCAACAATCATACTGGTAATTACATTAACTGTAAATTATGTAAATATGCTTTTTAAAAGGCACAGATTATTAAATGGCAACTGCACAAAGAAGACCTGTATAATGTCTATTTTAAAAATTGGATAGGTTAAAGTGAAAAGTAAAAGAATGGAAATAAATACACCATTCACTCAGTAATGTAAGCATAAGAAAGCTAGCATGGCTATATTAATATGAGACAAAGCAGACTTTAAAATGAGAAAAATTACCTGGTATAGATATCAGCGAAATCTGACAGAACTTAAAAACAAATAGGTAAATCTACCATTACAGTTTGATATTTCAACATTCAATATTCAAAATAGAACAAGTAAAATGGAAATCTGTTGAAATCAGATGACAGATATAACTTGAACACTACTATCAACCAACTTGACCGCATTAACATATATAGGTAAAGAAACATAGCCAAGAACATTTCTTCCAAGTACCTGTGAAACTTTCACCGAGCTAGATAATATGCTGAACAGTAAGAAGACTTGATAAATATAAAAGGACTATAATAATACAGAGCATGTTCTCTGACCAAAATTAAATTAAATAAATCAAATAAAATTGAGTTAGATATCAATAACTAAAATATACTTTTAAATTTTCAAATACTGTAAAATTAAACAACATACTTCTAAATAATGTTTGGGTCAAAGAAGGAATTGCAAAAGAAATTGCAAAATATTTTGAAGCAAATGATAATAAAAGCAAAACATATCAAAACCCATACACAGATAAAGCAGTGTTTAGAGGTAAGTTAATGTTTATATTAAAACAATGAGAAGAATAAAAAATACAAACAAAACCCAAAGTAAAATAAAGAAGGAAATGATCTATCAATAACGAAAATTAATAAAATAGAAAATGTACAAATAAAAGAGAAAAATAGATTTAACCAAAACTGTTTCTTTGAAAAGAAGGATTAAATTGATAAATCTCTAAAAATGTTGATCAAGGAGAAAAATACACAAATTATGAACATTAGAATTAAAAGAGAACCTATAGAATTAAGTGAATAAGGAAATATAATGAACTGTATGCAAATAAATTGAAGCAACATGGAGAAAAAATTGACAAATTTCTTACACAAAACAAATTACCAAAACATACACAAGAATAAATAGAAAATCTAAATAATCCTAGTTGATTAAAAAATGAATTTGTAATGTAAAATCTTTGAACCATGAGAACTTCAGGCCTGGAGAACTTTACTAGTGAATTCTGCTAGACATTTAAGGAAGGCTTATCAATCTTACACAAACTTTTTTGGAAAATAAGGAAAGAAATCAATATTTTCTAATGAATTGAATGAGACCAACACCACCTGATAGAAAGCAAAAACAGGAAAAGATATTTTAAGAAAGTAAAACTACAATCCAAATATATCTCATGAATAAGAATATAATAATCCTCAGAAAATTTTCTCGGCAAATTGAAGGCAGGAATACAGGATAATACATCATGGCTAAGTAGTTAATGCAGAAATTGAAATTTGGTATAACATTTGATAATTATGTAATTGACTATTTTATCAAAATAATTATTTTTTAAAATATGGTTAACTCAATAAATGTAGAAACTGCGTTCTACAAAATTTAACACTTGTTCATAATTACCTAAGAACTAGGAAGAACTTTCTCCACTTGACAAATTATGTCTACAAGAAAATTACAAAGCAAACATTTCACTTATGATAAAAAAATTGAATCCTTCTTCCCAACAAAAACCAATAATAAGGTAAATATATTCATGTTCACCATGTCTATTTAACATTGTACTGAGGGTGGCCATTGTAATAAAATAAATACAAGGGGAACAAAGATATATAATTTGGAACAAAATAAGTAAAATAGTTCTTGCTTACACAAATGCTTGTGTATGCAGGAAATCCTAATGAAGCTGAAAGTTAAAGCTCCTATAACTAATGAGTGAATTTGGAAATATTGCAGGTTCTAAAATTGATATACAAAAAAAACACTACATGCTACAAGTAAACATTTGGAAAATAAACATTAAAAGCAATATCACTAAAAATAGCATCAAAAAAACCAGACATACTTAGGGATAAATTTTTAAAAATATGTGCAAGTTTTGTAAATTAGAACCTGTAAAACTTTTAATTTAATTTAATTTAATTTTTATTATTTTTTAATATTTATTATTTGTGGATACATAGTAGGTGTATACATTTTTGAGGTACACAAGAAGTTTTAATACAGGCATGTAATGTAAAATAAGTACATCATAGAGAATAGGGTAATCATTCCCTCAAGCATTTATTCTTTGAGTTACAAACAATCCAATTGCACTCCTTAAATTATTCTAAAATGTATCATTAAGTGGAAGGGTGCTTTGCAAATATTTTCTCCCATTCTGTGTGTCTTTTCACTGTATTAATTGTATCCTTTTCTTTGTAGAAGATTTTTAACTTGATGTGATCCCATTTGTCCATTTTTGCTTTGATTGCCTGTGCTTGTGGGGTATTTCTCAAGAAATTTTTGCCCAGACAATGTCCTGGAGATTTTCCCCAATGTTTTCTTGTAAGTAGTTTTATAACTTGAGATCTTAGATTTATCTCTTAGTCAATTTTTATTTTTGGGTATAGTAAGAGATGGTGTAGTTTCATTTCTCTGCATGGATATCCACTTTTCCTAGCACCATATATCAAAGAGATTGTCTTTCCCGAGTGTATGTTCTTGGCACCTTTTTAAAAACTGAGTACACTGTAGGTGTGTGAATTTGTTTCTTCATTCTTCATTTTGTTCCATTGTTCGATTTGTCTGTCTTTATGCCGCTACAATGCTATTTTGGTTACTATAGCTCTTTAGTATAATTTGAAGTCCGGTAATGTGATTCTTCTATTTTGTTGTTTTCATTTAGGATAGCTTTGGCTATTCTGTGTCTTTGTGGTTCCATATAAATTTTAGGATTTTTTTTCTATTTCTGTGAAGAATGTCATTGGTATTTTGATAGGGATTACATCTAATATGTGGATTTCTTTGGGTAGTTTGGACACTTAAACAATATTGATTCTTCCAATCCTTGAACACAGAATATATTTCCATTTTTGGTGTCCTCTTCAATTTCTTTCATGAGTGTTTTATAATTTTCATTATAGAGATCTTTCACTTCTTTGGTTAAGATAATTTCTAGATATTTAATTTTATGTGTGGCTATTGTAAATGATATTAGTCTTTTATATCTTTTTTCAGATTGCTCACTGTTGGCATATAGAAATGCTAGTGGGGGCGGAGCAAGATGGCCGAATAGGAACAGCTCCAGTCTCCAACTCCCAGCGCGAAGGACACAGAAGACCGGTGATTTCTGCATTTTCAACTGAG
>NW_012117188.1:773821-819814 GCF_000951035.1 Colobus angolensis palliatus
ACACCAACATGGCACAAGTATACATATGTAACAAACCTGCATGTTATGCACATGTACCCTAGAACTTAAAGTATAATAAAAAAAACAAACAAAAAAAAAAAAAAGAAATGCTAGTGATTTTTGTATGTTGATTTTGTATGCTGTAACGTTATTTATTTTGTTTATCAGTTCTAATAGTTTTTTTGTGGAGTCTTTATATTTTTCAAAATATAAGATGATATCATCTGCAAGCAAGGATAATTTGACTTCTTCCTTTGCAATTTGGATGCCCTTAATGTCTTTCTCTTGTCTGATTGCTTTAGCTAAGACTTCAAGTACTATGTTGAATACCAGTGGTGATGGTGAGCATTGTTGTTTTTTCCGGATAGTAGAGAAAAGGCTTTTAGTTTTTCCCCGTTCATTATGACACAAGCTGTAGGCCTGTCATATATGGCCTTTGTTAGGTTGAGTTACATTCCTTCTATCCCCAGTTTTTTGGAGTTTTTATCATGGAGGGATGTTGAATTTTATCAAATGCTTTTTTACCATGAATTGAAATGATCATATGAATTTTATCCTTCATTCTGTTGATGTAATGTGTTACATTGATTGATTTGTGTATGTTGAACCATTCTTGCATCCCAGGGATAAATCTCACTTGGTCATGATGAATGATCTTTTAATGTATTGTTTAATTTTATTTGCTAGTACTTTATTATGGATTTTTTACATCAATATATCTTTTTTTATGTGTCTGGTTTTAGTAATCAGTGTAATAATGTCTTTGTAGAATGAGTTTGGAACGATTTCTTCCTTTTTTTTTTTTTGGTATATTTTGGAATAGTTTGAATAGGATCAGTATTAGCTCTTCTTTAAATATTTGGTAGAATTCAGCAGTGAAGCCATTGGATCCCAGGCTTTTCTTTGCTGGGAGACTTTTTATTACAGCTTCAATTTGTTACTTCTTATTTGTATTTCATCTTGGGTCAATCTTGGTAGGTTTTATGTATCTAGAGATTTCTCCTTTTCTTCCTTTTTTAAACTTTTATTTTAAGTTCAGGGGTACATGTGCAGGTTTGTCACATAGGTAAACTTGCATCACGGGTGTTTGTTGAACAGATTATTACAGATATTAAGTCTAGTATCTATCAGTTTTCCTGATCCTTTCCTTCCTCGCATCCCTCACCCTCCAATAGGCCCCAGTGTGTTTTTTCCCTCTTTGTGTCCATGTGTTCTCATCATTTAGCTTCCACTTATTAGTGTGAAAATGTATTTGGTATTTGGTTTTCTGTTCCTGCTTCAGTTTGCTGAGGATAATGGCCTCTTCTAGATTTTCCAACTTATTGGCATATAGTTGCTCATAGTAGCCACTGATGATCCTTTGAATTTCTGATATATGAGTTGTAATGTCTCCTTTTTTCAGTTCTGATTTTATTTGTTTGGATATTCTCTTTTTTTCTTAGTCTGGCTAAATATTTGTCCATTTTGTTTAACTTTTCAGAAAACCAACTTTTTGTTTCATTGGTCTTTTGTATTGTTTTGCTCATTTTAGTTTCATTTATTTCCGCTCTGATTTTTATTATTTCTTTTCTTCTACTAATGTTGGATTTGGCTTGCTCTTGTATTTCTAGTTCTTTAAGATTCATCATTAGATTGTTTATTTGAAGTATTTTTTCTCTTTTTTCATGTAGGTACTTATAGTTATAAACTTCCCTTCTAGTATTGCTTTTGCTGTATCCCACAGGTTTTGCTATATTGTGTTTCCACTATCACTTGTTTCAAGAAAGTTTTCAATTTCCCTTTTAATTTCTTCATTGAACCATTGGTCATTCAGAAGCACATTGTTTAATTGTCATGTATAGTTTCCAAAATTTCTGTTGTTATTAATTGCTAGTTTTATTTTATGTGGTCAGAAAAGATGCTTGATATAATTTCAATTTGTTTGGAATGTTTTAATTATTTGTTTTATAACATAACATTATGGTTTATTCTTGAGAAAAATTCATGTGCTGAGGAAAAGAATGTGTATCCTGCATCCATTGGATGAAATGTTCTTTAAATATTTATTAGACCCATTTGGTCTTTAGTGCAGATTAAGTTTGATGCTTCTTTGATGATTTTCTGTCTGGAATATTTGTCCCATGTAGAAAGTGAGGTATTAAAGTCTCCAGCTTTTCTTGTATTGGAGTCTCTTTCCCTAGCTCTGATAATATTTCCTTTATATATCTGTGTGCTCCAGTGTTGGGTGAATATATATTTAAAATTGTTATAGCCACTTGCTGAATTGACCCCTATATCATTATATTGTGACCTTCTTTGTTTCTTATAGTTTTGGTCTTGAAGTCTATTTTGTCTGATCTTAGCATAGTGACTTCTGCTCTTTTCTGGTTTCCATTAGCATGGAATATTTTTTCCATCCCTTTGTTTTTAGTGTATGTATGTATGTCTTTATAGGTGAAGTGTGTTTCTTGTCGGCAACAGATTAATGTGTCATGTTTTATCATCCATTCAGCCACTCTGTCTTTTAAATGGTAATTTAGTCAATTACTTTCAATGTTACTATTAATAAATAAGGACTTACTCCTGCCATTTCGTTAGTTGCTTATTAATAGTTTTTGTTGTCTTCTTTCCCTTCTTTTTTCTTCCTATCTTCTTTTAGTAAAGATGATTTTCTCTGTTGATATAATTTAGTTTACTGCTTTTTACTTATTGTGTATCCATTGTACATTTTTTGGTTTGGAAGTACCATGAGGCTTTAAAATACTATCTTATAACCGATTACTTTAAACTGATACCAACTTAACACTGCACAAACAAAGAAGCAAAAAGAAAACTAATAAGGACTATATGCCTTTACTTCATCTTCTCCACTTTTAATCTTTTTGTTATTTCTATTTATTTATATCTTATTGTACTGGCTGTGTCTTGAAAAGTTGTTGTAGTTATTGTTTTTCATTGGTTCATTGTTTAGTCTTTCTGCTTAGGATAAGAATAGTTTACGCACCATGGTTACAATGTTATAATATTCTGTGTGTGTCTGTGTACTATCAGCATTGAGTTTTGTACTTTAAGGTGATTACTTATTACTCGCTAATGTACTTTCTTTCTGAGTGAAGTACTACTCCCTTTAGCACTTCTTGTAGAGCAGTTCTGGTATTGATGAAATTCCTCAGCTTTTGTTTGTCTGGAAATGGCTTTATTTCTCCTTCATGTTTGAAGGACATTTTTGCCTGGTATACTATTGTAAGGTAAATTTTTTTCTTCAGCAGTTTAAATACATCATGCCACTCTCTCCTGGTCTATAAGGTTTCCACTGAAAAGTCTCTGCCAGATGTATTGGAGCTCCACTATATGTTATCTGTTTCTTTTATCTAGCTACTTTTAGGATCCTTTCTTTATCCTCGATCTTTGGGAATTTGATTATTAACTCCCTTGAGGTAGTCTTCTTTGGGTAAATCTTCTTGGTGTTCTATCACCTTTTTATACTTAGATATTGTTATCTTTCTTCAGGTTTGGGATGTTTTCTGTTATCATCACTTTGAATAAACTTTCTACCCCTATCTCTTTCTCTATCTCCTCCTTAGGGCCAATAACTTTTAGATTTTCCACTTTGAAGCGTTTTTTAGATCCTATAGGTGTGCTTCATTGCTTTTTTTCTTTTTTTGTTCTGTCTTCTCTGAATGTGTATTTTCAAGTAGCCTATCTTCAAGCTCACTGATTCTTCTGCTTGATCAATTCTACTATTAAAGGACTCTGATGAATCTTCAATATGCCAATTGCATTTTTCACTCCAGAATTTCTGCTTGATTCTTTTTAATTATTCCAATCTCTTTCTTAAATTTATCTCATAGGATTCTCAATTCCTATTCTGTTATCTTACATTTATTTGAGTTTCCTCAATACAGCTATTTTGAATTCTCTGCCTGAAAGCTCACATGTCTCTGTTTATGCTAGGTTGGTCTCTGATGCCTTTTTAGTTCACCTTATGAGGTCATGATTTCCTAGATGGTATTGGCTCTAGTAGATGTTCCTCCAATCTCTGGACATTGAAGGGTTAGTTATTTATTATAGTCTTCACTGTCTGGGCTTATTTGTAGTTGTCCTTCTTGGGATGGCTTTCCAGATATTTGAAAGGACTTGAGTGCTATGATCTAAGCTGTATCTGCTTTAGATACCCCAAGAACCTCTTTGAGTACCTCTATGAGACTACAAGAACACCCCAAACCCAACTGATCTTGCAGACTCATAGAGGTACCACTTTGATGGTCTTGGACAAGATTCAGGAGAATTCTCTGATTACCAGGCAAGGACTCTTGTTCTATTCCCTTACTTTTACCCAAATATACAGAGTCTCTCTTTGTTCTAAGCCACCTAAGGCTAGGGGTGGAGTGACAAAACCACCTTTGTGTCCACCACCACTATGACTGTGCTGAGTGAGACCTGAAGCTAGCACAGCACTGGGTCTTGTCCAAGGCCTACTGTAACCACTCTCTGGCTACTGGTTATGTTCACTTGGAGCCCTGGAGCTCTGCAATCAGCAAGTGGCAAAGCCATGCAAGCCTGTTTTCTTCCCTTCAGGATTGTGAAGTTTCCCAGGACCTAGATGGGTCCAGAAGTACCATCTAGGAATCAGGGACTAGAGTAAAAACTGTAGACGCCTACCTGATATTCTATTGTATTGCAGCTGAGCTGGCACTCAAACCATAAGATGCAGTCCTTCTCACTCTTCTTTCCACTTTCCAAAGGCAGAGGAGCCTCGCTTCAGAGCCACCACCACCCCAGGCCACAGGGACTACTACGAGACTACCTCTAATGTTTCTTTAAGTCCCAAGGGCTCTTAAGCCAGCTTGTCATGAATGCTACCTGGCCTGGGGCTCACCCTTCAGGGCAGTGGAATTCCCTCTGGCTCGGGGCAGGTCCAAAAATGAAATCCAAAAGTCAAATCCTAAACTCAGGGACCCCCTTCCTGTGGCCATGCTGGTACCAGAAGCAAGTAAGTCTCATAGGCTCACCTAAGGTCCTCAGCATAATATCTGGGTATTACTGCTGGTTATTCAGGGTCCAAAGGCTCTTCAGTTAGCAGTTGATAAATGCTGCCAGAACTGGATCCTTTTCCTTGAAGACAGTGGGTTCCCTTTGGGCCCAGAACATGTCTAGATATGCCATCCAGGAGCTAGGAAACATGGGCCTCACAACTCTAGCTGGTGCTATATCCAGATGATAGCTGGTATCAAAGTGGATGAGCTGGTATCCAAGTATTCTCCACTCTTCCTTCCTTTCTTATGTGAAAGGAAGGGATGGAACCGTGAACTGTGCAGCCTTGGGTTAGGGGAGGAAGGGTGATGCCAGTACTTCTTAACCACCCCAGCTGGTGTCTCAGTAGGTCACATGACCCCACAAACTACTGCCTCTGAGCCTAGTTCTGCACTAGGACTCACCTAAATGTTGCAGTCTCTATCGTCTAAACTGATTTTCAAGTTTATTTAGAGACACAGAGCACTGTAGCCCATGGTAATGAGGTTTTCTGGGATTGGCAATTTCCCTCTGGCCAGAGCTGGTTTAAATGCTCCCTCTCTAGGTGGGCATCAGCTGAGTTTGGTTTGGTTTTCCTTTCTGCTGTAACAGAACAGCACTAAGTTTAGTGCCTCACAATTGCTGTGTTCTCCTTCCACCTTTACCCAGAGAGGCTCTCTGCACTACACAGCTGCGCTGCTGTGGAAGATCAGGGGAACAGGAAGGAGTGGCATCCACAATTCAGAGCTGGTTTTTTTCTATTTCTTCAGTGCCTTTTACAGTGATGCTGAGAGAAAGCCAGGTACTATGAGGGCTTATCTGATTTTTGGTTCTTCTAAAGATGTTTTTTTGTGTAGACAGTAGTTAAAGTGATGTCCGTGAGAGCAGGAGCAGAGAAAAGAAGTGGAATCTTCTATTCTATCATCTTGCTCCACTTCTCCCAGAAGCTGTGAAACTTTGCTGCAAGAAATTTTAAAAAGCATAAATAAATGTAGAGATATGGCATATTCACATGTGGGATGACCCAGTATTGTTAAGCTATCATCTTTTCACAAATTAGTCTATCATTTCAATATTATCCTAATCAAAATCCCAGTAGTCTTTTTTGTTGTTGTTTGTAAAAATTGACAAGTAGACTTTAAAATGTATATGGCAGTACAAAATATCTAAAGTAGCTCAAATAATTTTTAATAGAAAAAAAGTTAGAAAATTTACACTAAAGCTTTGGTAATTAAGACTATGGTACTGGCACAAAGACAGGACATATATGTGAGTGTGTGTGTACCCACCTACGTTTATCGTATCACTTTTATTGAATTTAGTCTGTGGTAGAGTTTTCTAAAAACAATATAAGAAAACAAAGCAAACACTTGTTCCAGGTTTCTGATTGCTTTCTACCTAGAGCACTTTCTAACAATATGGTAATTAACATTACTTCCTAAAGGTACCAAACATAATAGAGGAGAAATCTCTCAGTTTGCAGAACTTTTCATTTTTCTAGAAGACAAGGCCCACATCATGCCATTGTCACTGGGCTGACACTTTGCCTTGTTTTTAAACTACTGAAATGGAGAGTTTCATAACCCCCCTCACAGGACATGTGACAGGGGAGTGGCTCATCTGTTTGGTTGCTGCATGCTCAAACCCCTTTTGGGAGGGGGAGCATGCAGATGGGCAGGTGCAGGAGACAGGGTGGGTTTTTTGGGGCTTCAGCCCCACAGTAGCGTCTAGGGGTGGTTGACCATGACTTCCGCAGCCCCAGTGGGCATGTTACAGTGCTCTTTTTACTCTGCTGTCTACGGACGGCTTAAGTGTTAACCAGCTCAGTGCCCTCTTGATACCTGGGTTCTTGTCTAGCATCTAGGAAGAATCAGGTCACACAGACAAATTGAAGGATGGGAAATGTGAGGATTTTATTGCCAGATTGAGATGTCTGTCAGCGGGATGGATGGGGAAGCTGGAAATGGGATGGAGTGGGAAGATGGTCTTCCCCTGGAGTTCAGCTGTCCTGCGGCTGATCTCTCTGACTATCCCCAGCCAAACTCATCTCTACATTCAGATGCTCCTTCTCTTCTCTTTTTGTCTGCCACACCACTCTTCTGCTCCTTTGTTCTTCTGCTCATAGAGCCTGGGGTTTGGGGTTTATATGGATCCAGGATGGGGGTCATGGCAGGCCAAAAGGCTACATTTGGGGGTGAAAGCAGGAATGCCTGTTCCTATTTAGGGTCAAGGGTTTCAAGGCTTGAGGGTGAGGCCTTTGGCAGGGAACCACCCTCTTCTATCCATTATTTCCTGTCTGTATCACTAACTAGAAAGTGGTAAACTATATACATTCTGTGGGTTATTCTGTTATCCTCATGAGCCCTGATACGACTTCCTTCAGATCTTGCAATCCTTTCAGGTAGTCTGTTTTAACTTTCCCATTGGTGACTTTCTATCTTGAGTCACACTGTCTCTTGCCTTACCTGAAACAAAGAGGGGACCAGTTTGGTTGCTTGGGTTCTTGTAAACATGTGAGAGGAAATGGTGACATACTTCCAAGTGTTCAGCTTGCAGCCTCTTAGAAGTATCTTTTATTCAGAAAAGGCCTCTCATCAATATCTTTGCACTATGCCTTTTTTTGCCCATCACTTTTATCCTACCAAAGGAAAGACAGTACAAATCAATGTTTCTTGTGTGGAACCTGGGAGATCAGCAGGTTTCCTAATACTTCCTTTGACCTTTGACCTTTGCAGTATGTGTTCTCTAGTTTAGGCTAAGAGTTCATAACCTGATATATGATCACATTCTTTAGTCCATAGATCTAAAAAACAATTCCAGCATACTTTACCAAGTATCAGTAACTTGTTATCTCATGTATTTGCTTCTCCCTCTGCCTTAGACTTCTGAGAGATTTCGCTGGATCATCAGATATTCCAACTATGTCGTCAAACCACCATGGCCTAAATAAACAAAGGTCTTTTTTTCCTTTTTCCCTTTAAAATGTTTTTTTTTTTTTTTTTGTGGCGTTGGGGTGGAGGCAGGAGATGGCAAGTAAATTCAGCTTAATCACTAAACTTGTCTCTTTATTCATCCCATATGTTTGAAAGAAGAAAAGGAAGTTGGTTTCGAGATATGAAGTCACAAAATTATAAACATTCTCTTATTTAATAAACGATTCCCTAACAAATTTCTACTGCCTTCTTCTGAAGGATCATGCTTTAATTTGCAGAGGCCAGCCAACAAGCAGTTGACATGGAGGGAAATTTCTAAAAAAGCAATCTCTGCCCAACTTACAAGAAACAGCCTGTGAAGTGTTTCCAAACCACAGCTGCCAAAGAAACACTTTGCCAGCCAGTTGTGGTTCCCCAGTGTCCAGGGTTCTCAAGATCTCTCCCTCACAGCTCACTAAATGCACAATGGACACCTCTGAATTTTCCAGGGGCAGTTTTTGGCAGATACAGGATGGGATATGGGATGAAAACAGGAAGGAAAGGGAAAGACATAAAGCAGTGTAAAAGCCCAAGAAATTTCAGATTAAACTAAATGTATTACATAGATGTGAAGAGTTTATATTAGGACATAAAATAAGACAATCTTAGCTGTGTTTGAGATACATTTAGGTTGCAAATGGAGCATATGTAAGGGAGTCCAAAGGTTAATCTTGAAAGTCAATGTAGTCTGGAGAGCCTTTAGGTAAAGACTGTATGCTTATGGGTCTGAGATGAACCTGACGGGAAGGGAATGAATAAGAGAAACACTATGGAAGAAAAGATTGCACAGTGCTTTAGGATTTATTTGGATAGAGAGTTTCAGACAGATATCAACAAAGATTTAGTTACTGAGCAAAGGAAACTGGTCATGCTGGTTTTATTGGATCTTATGTTTTTTAAAACATAACTGAAAGTTTATAAATATTTGTCTGAAAATGGTATAACTGAGTTTCTACCAAATTAGTATCATTTTAATGTAGACTGTCATCATTTTAATACAATATGATATGATGGTCACATTCCTAAGAAAACTTGTGTTATGAAGCTAATAATAGAATTGGAGGAAGGGAAATCAAGACTGTAGAATTTCAATTCTTGAACCAGCTGGTGTCTCCAATCCCTTTACTATTGATTTTTTTAATTAATATGCATATATATTTAATTATCTCCTTATCCACTTTAGATCCCATTATCTTACTATAATTACTCCTTTTCATGTACTCCTAATTCTTTCTCTCCTGTCACCATATTCTTTCTCACCTTATTCTTTCTCTCCTGTCACCATATTCCCTGGCAAACAACAACCTTGGTTAAATCTAACTGTCCACTTTTTCTTTTTCTGTGCCCATGGCTGAGCCACTGAAAGTGCTTGGAAGAAAGAACAGAACCATGCTATGATTTCCTAGCACTGTCTGGCAATACTACAACTTATTCTAGTCAGTTCACTCTCCCATTCTCCAAGAACACTATTTCACATCTCTTCCACAGCTTCCCTTTCATTCAACTCACTCTGATGCCCTTTCTTCTCATTTAACTAATAAAATAGTGAGAAGCAGAAGAGACCTTCCTCATTTTTCTCCACCAAAATTTACAAGACCATCTGTATCTATACTAGTGTACTCTGCCTTCCTTCATGTTTTAGTAGCTGGATTGTTCATGCTTCTAATTGTAACTGATGTATCACTTGTACACTTTGATACTACTCTTCTACTCAAGGACTTTGCTCCTAGAGTTATTCCTCCTTACCACTATATACCAGTTTTCTCCCTCTATTATATTATTCTCAACAGCATATGAACATGCTGCACTATATCTCATGTTTAACAACAACAACAAAAAACACACACACACATTTAACTTAACAATAGCAAAAAAAAAAAAAAAAACATAAAACCAAAATTCTTAACCCCACATACCCCTCCAGCTACTGTCCTTTTTCTGTTCTCCACTGTTTTTGCAGAGCTACTAGAATTGGTTTTTATTCTCCTTCCCCAGTTTCTCATTTGTCATATATTCTCAACTGATTTCAATTAGAACTTCATTTCCAACAGAAATATCACTTTTCGGGGTCACTAATAGATATAATGTTGCAAAACCCAATAGGCAAGGCTGTCATCTTACTTGAATTCTTAGTAGCATTTGATAGAATTGATCGTTATTTGGGGAACTTATCTTTAAATGCTTTCATCCTTTGGCTTCTGAGACACTACACTGTATTCCTACTTCCCTGACTCCACCATCTCTCCATAGGATCCTCTTGATTCAGTGCTTCCAATTCTCATTCCTCAGAAATCTCAATCTGAACTCTATCTAACGATCCCATCTAGTTGTGTGACACCCAGTTGACTCTCATATTTCTGTCTCTGACTCTACTCACTCTTCTTTCAGTCTAAGATATATAACTGTCTATATGATATCTCCACTTGGATGAAATTTCCCCTGAAATTTAATATTTCCCAAGCCAAATTCTTTATTTCTTTTCCCTAAACCTACTCTTACTATTTTCCCCATCTCAGGAAGTGATTGCACATTTCACCCTGCTGCCCAGACCCAAAGTTAGGATTTACCTTCTTTCTTTTAAAATTTCTCTTCCAATTCTACTTCCAAAACGTAACCTAAATCTAATACCTGTATCCATTTCCATGACTACTATTAGAATCTAGCTTTGCATTAATTTGTAAACAGGAGATGAGTGAGAGCTGGCTGATCTCTCTTGTAGAGTGTTACATTTGTAATTTTCTTTGCAAGACTGTCTCTACTCTTTAGGTTAGTCTCATTTCTGTTTCAGAGTTAAATAATATCTTCAAAGAGTATCATGGGTGAACATTTGAAATTTAGGAGAAATTAAGAACACATCCTAGCTAATCGGGGCTTTTAGTTGTTAGGTCAAAGAGGTAAGAAATGGTACCACACACACATTTTAAGGACCTAAATCAATCTAAGTGGTGATTGATGTTCACAAATGTATTAGTGACTGGTAGGTAATAATGTTTAGCAGAAAAATGGTCTTAGGCCGCATGGTGAAAGAGTCAAATGCCAAGTGACAGAAGTTCTAATTCTGTTCTTGCCAAGTAAGCAAGTCACTTAACCTTTGTATGTTTTCCCTTCTATGCACTGAGAACAGTAACTGCCCATTATTACAGCAAATTGTTGTGCAGATGGATGATGAATATGTGGGGAAATGTTCTGCATGCTTTTAAAGAAAGAAGAAATTTTAAAACCTAAATTTCTTAAAACACAACTAAAGGTTGCCCATCTATTATTTACCTGTCTATTGATTACTCTTTTCTTCTTTGTATTTTTTAAAAATTACACTCATATAATAAATATGAAAAAACTTTATAATAGAAAAAAAAACTTGGGTTAAATATAAAGAAGTCTTCAATCACTTAGTAGTCTTTCTGCATTTCACTTTACAATGGATGGACCAATCATAATATCAATATTAATAGTAATTTCACATTCATAGAACATTCTTATTGTGGGCTAAGCATTGTGTTGAGTGTTTTACAAAGGTGCCTGTGGCAAGAAAAATCATTTCTTCTCTTTGTCTTTTTTTTTTTTTTTTTTTTGAGATGAAGTTTCACTCTTGTTGCCCAGGCTAGAGTGCAATGGCATGATCTCAGCTCACTGGAACCTCCATCTCCTAGGTTCAAGCAATTCTCCTCCCTCAGCCTCCCGAGTAGCTGGGATTACAGGCATGCACCACCACACCCAGCTTGTAAACACAGTTAATAGAAAAATATAAAAAGAACAAATGTTATTTCCTAAAAATTTTGATTAGCTGAGATTTGGGAGAGGTTATAATTTTCCTTCTTTATTGGTCTATGTAGATTATCTGGAAATTTTCAGACTTCAAGTACTCTTAGCTGAGGTTGTATATCGTTGATGTTTCATCAATGCATATCATTGATGTTTCAAATATTTTCGAGTTCATAATTTCTGCACTAAGTGACAGAGTACCAATATTGTCAAGTTGAATTTAGTGTAATTAATTGGTTACTTTGCATTTATTCTTATCTTTTCATTTTTTACAATGGCTGGCTATATTAAAAGTTACATAATAGGAATTGTCACAACCAGTATGAACTTCTACCATCCTATTTCCTAATATCAAGCATTGCTATACAAGGAAATAGTTTCCTAGGCACTCTTGGCCTCATTTTAATAGGCTGTGTGGTTTTCTAAGTGTGTTAATCATTCCACTGTCTCTGTCACATGTTCTTACCCAATAATATATTTTTATGTCTATTGCTTTACTTTGTTATATATTCTTACACCAAGATTTGATATAAAATACCACAATATCTGTCTCTCTCCCACATAACTATTTGGAGTTAATACTGTGCATACTTTCAAAGAAGAAACTTAAAATGTTAAACCCATATTAAAGCAGAACAATTAATGACAAAAAGAAGTGTCATTTGCAGTCCTTTCATAGATAGAATATTTTATAGGAATCTGTGAAAAAAATTATTTCCACCCATAAAACTAAATTTAATTTCATGCCTCCTAACAGCTAAGGCATAAAAGGAAACATGAAGGATTATTTGGCCTCCTTATCTCATAAAATGAGACACCCAAGTCATCAGGTGGAATTTACCTTTTTGATTCATTCAGCTAGCAAAAAAGAGTAATATGTTGGTGAGGATTTCATATAAAAAAAATTACAAGAACTAAAATATGATTTGGTGTGTCACAGCAAGACAAGTGTCCCAATAACAACCTTAGACAGTCCCAGGCTAGTGACTCAGTTTACTTGCCAGTCCCTTTAGAACTCCTGCCCTACTCTATGTCCTGGCATAGGCATATGTATGTGTGTGTGATTCACCCTCTCATTACCTTCTTTCTCTTTCCACCTTCCTCTGCTGCTCCTACTTCTATTCTTCAAAGACCTGTTCATACTCGCTTTTGTGTAGAACTCTGAGCTTCTGCTTCTGACTCTGTCCCATTTAAACATTATGACTTGATTGAGCAGTATTCAGCGTAGAGTGTCACTGGATAGATTTCTCATCCACTGCCTCTGATAGCTCGCCTGCCTCCCTCATGTCCTGTCTGGAGATAGCTGCCTTTGCATCTGATGTTGTCTCAATTCAATCAGTTGGAATTCAGGTTATAGCCTAACATAACTGAAAGAGGATCTTTTTCTTTTTCATTCTTTTTTTGCTTCTTTGTTTTTTACCAGGTAAAAAGCTCTGGAGCTGAACTGACTGGGTTGAAATCTCCATCTGCTGTTGTCTGTGCAACTTTACCCTCTAAGCCTCAGTTTCTTCATCTGTAAAAATAAAGATAATAATAGCATCTCCATCATAGGTTTGGTATAAGAATTAAATTAGTTAATACATGCAAAACTCTTATGGGAAAAATATGACACATTTTAAGTTCCCACAGTATGATAATCATTATCATTATCATTCTTATCATTATCATTATGATTATCACAGCATTGGGATTGTGATAGAATGCACAGTATGCTTTCATCAGAATAAAACTGTAGCAGGACCTTAATCCATAGATACTTATATATGGGTATTGCAGAGGCTGTTGGAGTGCTGCTAGGATCTCGGGAATCATTTTCACTGGTTTGCATCCCCAAATCTAGCTGTTGTAGGTGTTGCTGGTAACAGTCTTTTCTGGAGGGTTGCTTATAGACAATTGGATCCATTTCTCCAAGGTTACCTGAAAGTTACATGCCTCCTGCTCAAACAGGCTGTATCTAATCCCTGATGGATATAGTGTATAAAAGCCCAGGTTCCCTGCAACTCTAACAATGTGTCTAGGCAGGACAAATTCTGTGGTACAGTTTATGCTTCAGATGGCCACATGGGATCAAGCTGTGGCTAAGCTATATCAGAAATCATCTCCTTACTAACTTGCTTTCCTTCACTATCCTGCTTCCCTCATTCCCATACAGAATTTTCCTGAGAGTATTCTTTTAATAGGCAACTGGCACACAAATGTCATCTCACACTCTGCTTCTGAACAACCTGACCTAAGAGAATGAAAAATATAAAAGACTCTATTTTCATTTGTGGTTTTATACAACCTTCTTTATTCAAATGTCATATCTGGTACAAATGTTAATACATATGTGCTTGTGACACTGGATTAATTCTTTTTTAACTTTTAGTTATCTATTTGATACATAGTTATATTTCTTTCCTTCTATTTTATTTTTGCCTTAATTGTTGATTTTAACTTTTTCAAGTACATAAAACAATAATATAATTCAGAATTGTTTTGTTTTGTTTTTGCTTAGGATTATTTTGGCTATTCAGGCTCTTTTTTGGTTCCATATGAATTTTAGAAAGTTTTTCTAATTCTGTAAAGAATGTTATTGGTAGTTTGATAGGAATAGCACTGAATCTATAAATTGCTTTGGTATGGCCATTTTCACAATACTGATTCTTCCTATCTGTAAGCATGAAATGTTTTTCCATTTGTTTGTATCATCTCTGATTTCCTTCAGCAGTGCTTTATACTCTTTTTAGAGAGCTTTCGCCTCTCTGGTGACCTGTATTTCTAGATCTTTTATCCTTTTTGTGGCTATTAGGAATGGGATTCCATTCATTATTTGGCACTCAGCTTGGATATTATTGGTATATAAAAATGCTAATGAATTTTTTTTTTTTTTTTTTTTTTGTTGGGGTGGGCAGAGTCTCCCTCTGTCACCCAGGTTAGAGTGCAATGGCAAGGTCCTGGCTCACTGCAGCCTCCACCTCCTAGGTTCAAGCCATTCTGCCCCAGCCTCGCAAGTAGCTGGGACTACAGGTGTGTGCCACCACACCTGGCTAGTTTTTGTATTTTTAGTAGAGACAGGGTTTCACTATGTTAGCAAGGCTGGTCTAGAACTCCTGACCTCAAGTAATCCACCTACCTTGGCCTCCCAAAGTGCTGGGAGCTACTGACTTTTGTACATTGATTTTGTATCCTGAAATGTTACTGAAGTTGTTCATTAGATCTAAGAGCTTTTGGGGATATACTCTCATGTTTTCCGGGTATAAAATTATACCATCTGCAAACAGAGACAGCTTGATTTTTTTCTCTTCCTATTTGGATGCCTTTTATTTCTTTATCTTGCCTGATTGTTCTGCCTAGGACTTCCATTACTATATTGAAAAGGTGCAGTGCAAGTGAGCATCCTTGTTTTGTTGTGGTTCTCAAGGCAAATGCTTCTAGCTTTTTCCCTTTCAGCATGATGTTGGCTGCAGGTTTGCCACAGATGGGTCTTACTATTTTGAGGTATGTTCCCCCAATGCCTAGTTGACTGGGGGTTATTTACATGAAGAGGTGCTGAATTCTATCAAAAGCCTTTTCTGCATCTATTGAGATTATAATGTGGTTTTTGTTTTTAGCTCTTTATGTGTGACAAATAACACTTATCGATTTGTGTATGTTAATCCAACCTTGCATCCCAGGGATAAAGCCTACTTGCTCATAGTGGATTAGCTTTTTGATGTCCTACTGGGTTGGGTTTGCTAGTATTTTGTTGAGGAATTTTGAATCTGTATTCATCAAGGATATTGGCCTGAAGTTTTCCTTTGTTGTTGTGTTTTTGCCAGGTTTTGGTATCAGGATGATGCTGGCCTCATAAAATGAGTTGTGGGGAGTCACCCCTCCTCAATATTTTGGAACAGTTTCAGTAAGAATGGTACCAGCTTGCCCTTATTCATGTGGTAGAATTCAGCTGTAAATCCATCTAGACCTGGGATTTTTCTGGTAGGTAGGCTTTTTAGCTTTTTATTACTGATTTGACTTCAGAACTTATTATTGATCTGTTCACTGAATTTCTTTCTGGTTCAATACTGGAAAGTTGCATGTTTTCAGGAATTTATCGATTTCTTCCAAGTTTTCCTGTTTGTATACACAGAAGTGTTCATAGTAGTTTCTGATGATTTTTTGTATTTCTTTGGGGTCAGTGGTAATGTCCCGTTTTGTCATCTCTGGTTGTATTTATTTGGATCTTCTTTTTTAATTAGTCTACCTAGCGATCCATCTATCTTATTTATTCTTTCAAATAATCAATTTCTGATTTTGTTAACCTTTTGTATGTTGTTTCACATCTTAATTTCATTCAGTTTAGCTCTGATTTTGGTTATTTCTTGTCTTCTGCTAGCTCTGGGGTTGGTTTGTTCTTGTTTCTCTAGTTCCTCTAGGTGTGACGTCAGCTTGTTAACTTGAAATCTTTCTGACTTTTTGATTTGGGCATTTAGCATTGTAAACTTTCCTATTAACACTGCTTTAGCTGTGTCCCAGAGATTCTGATATATTGTGTCTTTATTTATATTAGTTTCTAAAAAATCTTGACTTCTGCCTTAATTTCATTGTTTACTCAAAAGTCATTCGAGAGCACGCTGTTTAATTTCCATGTAATTGTATGTTTTTGGGTGATCTTCCCAGTATTGATTTCTATTTTTATTGCACTTTTTATGGGTCTGAAAATGTGGTTGGTATGATTTTTTTTTTCTGAGAACTCTTTTATAGCTGATTGTATGTTTGATTTTAAAGCATGTGCCATGTGCTGATGAGAATAATGTATATTCTGTTGTTTTGGGGTGGGGAGTTCTGTAGATATCTGTTAGGTTCATTTGGTCAAGTGTCGAGTTCAGGTCTTGAATATCTTCATTCCTTTTCTGCCTTGATAATCTGTTCAATATTGTCAGTGGGGTGTTAAATTCTCCCACTATTATTACATGTTATCTAAGTCTCTTTGTAGGTATCTAAGAACTTATTTTATGAATCTGGATTATTTTATGAACTTATTTTATGCTCCTAGTTCAGTGCATATATATTTCAAATATTTAAGTCTTATTGAATTGAACACTTTACCATTATGTAATACCCTTTTTTGTCTTTTTTTAAATTAAATCATTGTTGGTTTAAAATCTCTTTTGTCTGAAATTAGCATAGCAACTTCTGCCTTTTTTTTTTTTTTCCATTTGTCTGATTGATTTTTCTCCATCCCTTTATTTTCAGCCTAAGGATGTCATTGCATGTGAGATGGGCCTCTTGAAGAAAGCACAGAGTTGGGTTTTTGTTTTTTCTTTTTAATCCAACATGTCACTCTGTGCCTTTTAATATGGACATTTTGCCTGTTTACATTCAAGGTTAATATTGATATGTGTAGATTTGATCTTGTCATTGTGTTGTTAACTAGTTATCATGCTGACTTGATGGTGTAGTTGCCTTATAATGCCAATGGTCTATGTATTTAAATATATTTTATTGGTGGCTGGTAATGGTCTTTTGTTTCCATGCCTAGCACTCCATTAAGGACCCTATAAGGCAGGTCTAGTGGTAACCGATCCCTTTAGTATTTGCTTACCTAAAAAGGTTCTTATTTCTCCTTTTCTTATGAAGTTTAGTTTGTCTGGGTATGAAATTCTTGGTTAGAGTTTCTTTTCTTTAAAATAATGCTGAATATATTAATAGATTTCCAGTCTCTTCTGGCTTATAAGGTTTCTGCTGAAAGGTCTGCTTGTGGCCTGATGGGGTTCCCTTTGTAGGTGACCTGCCCCTTCTCTCTAGCTGCCTTTAATATTTTTTCTTTCATTTCGACCTTAGAGAATCTGATGACCATATGTCTTGGGGATGGTTATCTTATATAGTATCTCACAGGGGTCCTCTCCATTTCCTAAATTTTAACATTGGTCTGTCTAGCAAGGTTGCAAAAATTTTCATGGACAATATCCTCAAATACAATTTGCAAGTTGCTTGTTTTCTCTCCCTCTCTTTCAGGGCCAACAATGAGTGGTAGACTTGGTCTCTTTTCATCATTCCATATTTCTCAGGGATTTTTGTTAATACCTTTTATTCTTTTTTATTTATTTTTGTCTGACTTAGTTTGGAGAACCACTCTTTGAGCTCTGAAATTCTTTCCTTAACTTGGTCTATTCTGCTGTTAATATTTGTGATTATATTATGAAATTCCTGTAGTGTGTTTTCAGCTCTATCAGATTAGTTGGTTCTTTCTTAAAATGGTCATTTCCTCTTTCAACTCCTGTATTATTTTATTGTAATCCTTAGATTCTTGGATTGGAGTTTGACTTCCTAAAGAATCTTGATGATCTTCATTCCTATCCAAATTCTGTTTCTATTCTATTTCTGTGATTTCAGCCTGGTTAAAAACCATTGCTGGGGAACTAGTGCAGCTGTTTGGAAGAAAGAAGGCACTCTGGCTTTTTGAGCTGCCAGAGTTCTGGTGCTGGTTCTTTCTCATCCATGTGGGTTGGTGTTTCTTTAACTGTGATATTATTTCAGTATAGTAAGTTGGCTTCTTTTCTGGATATTTTCAAGAGGCTAAGGCTTTGTGTTGGGTCTTTATTTGTAGCAAAATTCTTGTCTTTGGTTTCACAGTGGGGGACATACTAGCAGAATATTTTTGGTGTTAATGTTTGCCCTGTGATCCAACAGGTGGCACTTAAGCTTAACAGCTCTTGCTCAGACTCATAACTCTTCTATATTTCCTTATGTGTGCAGCTGTGCTGTCTCTCTCTGTGCTCTGAGGGTGTGGGTTCCTCTGCAACTCTGGGGCTAGCTGCAGGTCTTGGCTTAGCCCTCCTGGGCTGCACACCGCAGCCCTGGGGTGAGCTCAGGCTTTATGTTCCCTCTCAAGTTTGAGAGCAGTTGGGGTAGGGACCTTTGTAGTGGCCATGGCAGAGGACCTTTCACTTATCTCTTGGGGGTCCACCCAAAGAAAGGCAGAGCCACTACCAGTTGGGGTGATCAGCCTGGGGTGGGGCAGCTGTGTTGTGGGCCCAAGTTAGGGGGCCCGGCCTAGTGATGAGCATGGGGGCAGAGGGCTCAAGGGGAAGACAGACAGACTGTCCGCTTCTCTTTAGGGAAGCTGTGGTGTGAGTAAAAATTTCAGGTTTCTTGTTCCTTTCCTAGTCTGAGGGCAACAAGGGCAGTACTGTTAATGGTGGAAGGTATCCAAGTTACTGGCAGCAAATCCCTGTGGGTCTGCGGCAACCTCAATTCTTGCCTCCTCAGAATAAAAAATTCAAACGAGGGGCATAAAGTGGAAAAAGGGACTGAGGCAAGTTTCAGAGCAGGAGTGGAAGTTTATTAAAAAGCTTTAGAGAAGGAAAGAAAGGAACATGCACTCGAAAGAGATCCAAGTGATTGACTTAAAGTACAAGTGCCCTGTTTAACTGTGTTCCTAGGACTTTATAGGCTGGCCCACCTCTGGTGTCTTGTACCTTTTTCCCGTGATTCTTCCCTTAGGCTGGGCTGCCCACACGTGCAGTGCTCTCCTTGCCCTTGGGAAGTGAGCACATGCAGTGGGTTTAGGAAGTTGTATTCATGCCTATCTGAGGCTTTCTTCCCTTTTCTGGTGGAGTGCCCTTGGAAGGTCATACTCCACCATTTTGTCATAATGCTCACTTGCCCAATACCTGAGATTTTATTGGAAGTCCTTTTTGCTTCTCCCATGTGCCTGCATTCAATTAACACTTTAATGTTAACAGCTGTGGATCAACAGGAAGTTGTGTCTCCCTGGCACCAGCTGCTGAATTATCATTTTTAGAGAGGCAACATGATCATTGTTGAAAATCACCTAATGCCTGACATTCCTGGTTAGTGGGGAGCCCTCTCCTGCCCCACTCATGCCTGTCTAACTACCTGCAACATTCCCCCCCAAGAGCCCAAGTTGGGGAAAAATGGACAAAGGTCAATCTTCTGTAACTGCTTCCTGCTGACAGAGGAACAGTGGTGGTTCTCTGGGCCTTGGCCTCTTGCTGCTGTCAGGGCAGGAGATTGACTCTATGGGTTGGTAAAAGCAGTATCTAGCTAGGTTCAAGGGAGTCAGGGGCAGGATTTTACCTCCTTTCTGTCATATTGTAGACAGGGGTCCCCTGTAGAAGGGTGCCTCTTGAATATTGAAAGGATGGTATCCCTCACTGAAGATCATCCAGAACTTCATGGCTGGAAAGTGAGAGGAGACACATCAGGTTATTAGATTTAGAATACATGAATCAAAAAGGAGCAAAAGTCAGAGAGTAACAGTGGTCCTAAAAAGGGAAGAACCCAGGAGAACTATTTCTAGGTTGCTTCCCAATCTAACCAACCCTGAGAGACTCATTCCCATAACCTGGAGGCATGATTTAAGAGGAGTTTGATGTTGTCTTGTACTTTTCTTGATTGATTTACCCAAAAACAATACTTTTCATCCAAGGCTAAGCAAATTCCTCCCTGTGCTGCCATTAACATATTTAGTCCTTGATTATTTTACTTATCTTAAAACCCAAGGATCCTTTTATATTTGTGGCCAATCAGTTCACCAGTGCCTCCCCACTAACTGGACTAGAATTTCTACCATAAGCTATGTATCCCCTGACATCTTTATAGTCCCTGACAACGT
The DNA here is from genome assembly GCF_000951035.1 of Colobus angolensis palliatus. Lineage (NCBI taxonomy): Eukaryota > Metazoa > Chordata > Mammalia > Primates > Cercopithecidae > Colobus > Colobus angolensis. The sequence continues at coordinate 794,147 of NW_012117188.1, forward strand.
CTCTCTTCAATCCACAGGTAGCCCATCCTGCCCAGGCTGAAAAGACCTATACAATTAATTCCTCTTGTGGAACTTGTGTTTCATCCCAGGGAAACACAGAGCCACTACCCATGGGAATGCTCAGTTGGGGATGAGGGTTGCTCTGGGGTCCCAAGCCAGAGGCACTGTCTGGTGATGAGCAGGGAGTTGGGGCTTATAGAAAGGACTCAGCTCCACTCCATAGGATGGCTTCAGTGTGTTGCATTTGCCAGCAATGCAACCAGTTCCTTTGTTCCTTCCCTGGCTGAAGGCCAATACATGCAGTGTCACTGCAGCCGCAATGGGAGAGGGTCTGTGGGTTGACTCTGGGATTTTGTCCCCAGAGAAATGGAGAGCCGACATTGACTGAAGGGTTCAGGCAAGGGCAGAGTGCTGGGGTACCCACCCAGTGAAGAGTAACAGGGGGGAGGGACCTGCATGGAAAACTGGCCACTTTTCTATAAGGCATATGTGGTGTTCTTGGGGCTTCTGTTAATCTTTAATCACTTTGCTCCTTCCTGAGGGCAGTACAGGCAGGTGGTGCAGAGCAGCAAAAATTGCTGACCCGCCTGCTACCACAGGAAGCTCTTCTCAGAGAAGTACAGAGCTGCTACCACCCAAGATCTGAGGCAGGGGTGGGGTGGCTGGCATCCCGGGTCAGAAGGCCCTGCTGAGTGAGGAATATCAGGGGCATGGACCCACATGGAAAACAGCCTGGCCACTTTCTGTAAGATACCTGCACTGTGACAGGGGTCTGCTTTAAGTCCTTAATCACTTTGCTCCTTCCCAATCCTAAGAGTAGTAGGGGTGGGAGGGAAGGAGCAACAAAGATGGCAAACTCTGCTTGGGAAAGTGCAGGGCTGCTACTGACTGGAGAATTCAGGTAGAGCTGAGGTAGCCATGTTAGGGTTCCAGGTCAGTGGGCCTTGTCTGGCAAAGTGTAGTGGAGGCGGGCCCTGCAGTACCTTCTCTCCTTGCCCCGTGCATTTAGCCCCTATCTTGGTGGCATGTGAGGAAACCTGGCCTACCCTATTGCTGGAGCTGCAGCAGCTGATGTGGGTGTGGAATCCAAGGACACCAGGACTCCATGTATTCCTGCATAGCAGCTCTACCCAGACTCCACGCAGCTCTCCATGTCAGTCTGCAGGCCCTGGTGAAGTGAAGATTGCACAGGAGCTCCTGAGCCCAGGGTTGCCATGGTCCATGGCAGAAGACTGGGTTCTCAGGGGCTCTCACTCACTCTCCATTTTCGAATGGTAGGGAGCCACCCCTCACTCTACATGAATCCTGGGTGAGTAGCTGTCCTGTCTTGCTCCTCTCTGCTCTCCATGGGTCACATTACTTCCTTAATGAATCCTAGTGTGTCCACCTGGATGATCGAGTTGAGGAGCTAATGTTTACTCACCACACTTTCTTCTCTCCATGACAGCAGCACACACTAGCTGCTTCTACCACCTTGAGCCCAACCCCTGCTTACAATTTTACAGAATTTATTTGTATAGAAGTACTATGTTTACAACAAAGTTGAGTGAAAGGTGCAGAGATTTCCCATATATTCCCTTCCTCTACACTTGCATAGCTTCCTCCATCCATCACCAGTATGGTACATTTTTTACAACTGATGAACCTACATCGACACATCAGTATCACCTAGAGTCCATAGTTTACATAGAATTCCTTGTTGTTGTACATTCTATGAGTTTGAAAACACTTATGACATATATCAATTGTAGCATTATATAGAGCAGTTTCATGGCTCTAAAAATTCTCTATGCTCTGTGCCTATTTAGCTCTCCCCAAAACTCGTGGCAATCACTGATCTTTTCACTATCTCCACAGTTTTTTATTTTCTAGAATATCATATAGCTAGAATCAAACAATATGCAGCCTATTCATGTTGCCTTCTTTGACAGAGTAATACATATTTAAGCTTCCTCCATGTCTTCTTATGACTTAATAGCTCATTTCTTCTTACCTCTGAATACTATTCCATTTTCTAGATATTCCACAGTTCATTCCTCCATTCACCCACTGAAGGCCATCTTGGTTGCTCCCAAGTTTTGGCAATGATAAATAAAACTGCTATAGACATTTGTGTGCAGGTTTTTGTGTGAAAATACATTTTTTAACTCTTTTTGTAAACTCCAAAGACTGTAATTACTGGATCATAGAGTAAGAGTTGGTTCAATTTTGTAAGAAAATGCCAAACTGTCCTCCAAAATTGTTTTATCACTTAGCATTCTCACTAGCAATGAAAGAGTTCCTGTTGCTCCATGTCCTAAGCAACATTTGCTATTGTCATTATTCAGGATTTGGGCATTCTAATAGGTGTGTTGTGATATCTCATTGCTGTTGGAATTTGCATTTCCCTGATGGCACATTATGTGAAGCCATCTGTATCTGCCATCTGCATATCTTCTTTGATGAGGTGCTTGTTGAAGACTGATATAGTTTGGATATTTATCCCCATCAAATCTCATGTTGAAATGTAATCCCCAGTGTTGGAGGTGGGACCTAGTGGGAGGTGTTGGAACCATGGGGGCACGTTCTTCATGAATGATTTGTGTCATCTTCTTAGTGATGCTTAATATTTCTCACTCTAAGTTCACATAAAATCTGGTTATTTAAGTCGGTGGCACCTCCCCCACCAACTTTCTCTCTCTTGCTCCTGCTTTTGCCATGTAATGTGCTTGCTCCAGCTTCATCTTCCACCATGAATAAAACCTTCCTGAGGCCTTCCTGAAAGCCAAGTAATGTTGGTACCATGTTTGAATGGCCCACAGAAACATAAGTCAATTAAACTTCTTTTCTTTATAAATTACGCAGTCTCAGGTATTTGTTTATAATAATGCAAGAACAGCTTAATAGAAGATTTTGGGCCCATTTTTAAATCAGTAGTTTGTTTTCTTATTGTTGAGTTTTAAGAGTTCCTTGCATATTTTGGATAACACTCCTTTTTCAGATATGTCTTTGCAAACATTTTCTCCCAGTCTACGACTTCTCTTTTATTCTCTTGACTGCACCTTTTGCAGAGTAGAACATTTTAATTTGAATAAAATTCAGCTTATCAATTCTTTCCTGGATTATGCATATATCTAGTTGAATAGATTGCTGCTACCATTATTTTGAATAAGCTATCTCTTAGATTGAGAAATTTAAATTTTACCTTTACTTATTCCTTCTCTTATGCTCTTTGTATAGATCTGATTTTCTTTTCCTTCTCTCTAAGGAATTTTATAAAAATTTATTGCAAGGGAGACCTACCGGCAACAAATTTCCTCAATTTTTGTTTGTTTGAAGGGGAAAGTATTTCTCCTTCACTTTTAAAGGATAATTTTGAAAAATGCAGAATTCTAGGTTGGTGTTTTTTTTCTCCCAACACTTTCAATATTGTATTCCATTCTTCTCTTGCTTGAAATTCCTGAAGAGAAGTCAAATGCCATTCTCATCTTTACTCTTCCATAGGTAAAGGGTTTTCTCCCTCTGACTTCCTTCAGTGTTTTCCTTTATTTTTGATTTCCTGTAGTTTGAAAATGATATGTCTAGATGTAGTTTTGTTGTTGTTGTTGGCAGAGAATACTACGAAATCAAATGTATACACAAGAAATATATTTTTTCTTTTTTCTTTTAATATTTTATTGCATATGTTTATGATATATGATATTGGTGTTTTGATATAAATATACCATTACATGTAAGCTGCACCTTTTATAGTTGCCTCATGGTTCTTGAATTGTTTGGCCTTTTTTTTCTATTTTTTCAGTTTATAGCCAATGATAGAAGTGCCCCTCTTGGCTGACTACACACAATCTAAAACTAATTCCCACTTTCTTGAACCCACTCTAAAATTACCTATGGTGTGCTTTCTTCATTACTGAAATAGTAATTAAACCAAACTTGTTTCAATGGCATCTGTGTTCCTGGTGGTCTTTAGCTGGAGGTAAATGACAAACAAAACTTCAAAAGTACATGAAATACAATAATGTTAACTGTGGCAATGTTTAAATAACAAAATACTGTAAAGCAAACTAAAGGTCCATCCTTTGGGAACTGAAAAGAAATTTTAGTACTCCCTTTTAAGGGAATACTATGTACCTTTTCAAAAGAATAAGGTATAGCTGTATGTGCTGATATGAAAAGATTTCTAAATTATGAAGCAACAAAGCCAAGTGCAAAAAAATGTGGACATTATAACTCAATCTTTATACATCTTTAAATGCTGCATAATACCTTTTGCTGTTCTCAACTGCCTTTTAGAAGAGGCAGAAGAAGGAAGCAGAGAAGAAGAAGATCTTAGAAAGAAAACAAAGGAATATATTTGCCTTTTCACTTTCTACAGAGGCCCCATGTTAACACAATTCAATAAGAATTTACTAGACACCTGCTAGACACAAGATATTATGCTAGGTCACATAGGAAAAGAACAAGATAGGATCCTTGTCATTTAGGTACATATGATTTGGAAGTGGAAAAATATATGTTAAAAATGAGACAATCTGGAATACGATAAACTCAAATAAAAATGCAGAGTTCATGGATATCGAGTAAGATTTATTCCATTTGGGGCATCATTGAACATTTTATAGAGAAATGGAATTTGAGCAGGACATTGAAAACAGAATAAAATCAGGGGTAATGGTGATAGAGAAGAAAATAAAGGTGAAAATTAATGGACATAGGAAAAGCATTGTGAGTGCTCTGGAAATTACACAGTACCTGACACATTGCAACACACAATACATATGTGTTGAATAAACAAAATGTGGAAATGAATCAATGCTGCACAAAAAAAAAAGAAAAGTGGTCAAGGTGAGTTTGCCCACTCCTACCAAAATGATATGAATAGGAACAACAACAAAATATTGTTCTGGAGTTGTGAATTCAGCTAAGTATTTTTGAAGGGTTTATATCTGTTTTCCAGTGTTCCCTTGAAGAATTCACATTTTGCAATTTTAAATTATTGCTACTGTCCAAGGAGTTTGAGTCAGATAATTAATGGGTACTGTTAGGAAATAAAACCCTGTGGCATAAATTTAAAGTTTCACTTATTTTTGAGGCAACTTTAGAATCACCTGACTTATGAGAACACACAGGTCAAGTCTTTCCCACCTATCCCCAAAGAGCATAGGGCAGGCAGAGCCTGTATGTTCAATATTTGTCAGGTAAAAACAAATATAATCAAAATCCAGGACCTTTGTCCACAGAATCACTTTTGTTGTGCTCTGTAAATTAATCATTTGTGTGATGACAGCATGAATAATCCAAAAGCTTAGTTCATTTCCTATCAAATAGAGTAATAATGATGTTTGAAAAATGAACACAATAATATTTGATGTTCAATAATCAGTCTTATCAAATTTCCCATAGATTCTGGAACATCTAGTAATAGAGGAATTATTTCTAAAGGGTACGGAAATTGTGGCAGCCTTGTCTACGTTATTAACATTAATGGTACCGGAAAAACCCATTGCAGTGCCCAGCCAAGCCACTTCCTCTCTATCATGTCTCTGGACTTTTAACCTAGCACATTCACACCGGAAGACTCAGGACCACATAACAAGCCATAGTGAACATTGAGTCCCCAGCTCAGGGTATTTCTGGAGTTTGCCACTACACTGTAATATTTGCCAAGCAGAGGCAGAAGCTTCTCACAAATAGTACATTTCATTTCTTCCTCCCATAGGAGCCCCTAAGCAACCCTTAGTTCATGACCTGCTTGCTTTTTGCTGATCTCTTTCTGTCACCAACAGATTAGGTAACACTGCCTCTCAGCTATACACTCTCTGACTCCCCAGACAAGGTGCAGAACTTCTGCATGCAGCCCAGACATGGTTAGTCTGTTTATGCTGTTATAACAAAATACCTGAAACTGGGTAATTTACAAGCAATAGGTATATAGATCCAGAGGTCAGGAAGCCCAAGATCAAGGCACCGGCAGTTGGGTGTCTAGTGAGGGCTAGGGATCTGGCTCCAAGATGGCACCTTGAATGCTGTGTCCTCACATGATGGAAGGGATAGAAGGGCAAAAGGGCCTAGCTGGTTACCTCCAGTCCTTTTATGATCACATCCTGTTCATGAGGGCTATGCTCTCCTAATTTAATCACCTCTTAAGGCCATACCCCTTAATACTATCATATTGGTGATTAAGTTTTAACATAATGAATTTTGGGGCACACACTTAGACCATAGCACCAGTATAATCCAAGATCTAGAAAAATATGATTAAAAGTGTCCTGGTTGGTCTATACAAGGCTACCTAAAAAAAGAGAGGAGGGCCAGAGAGGCGTCCTCATTCTTAAGAACCATTTGACTATGACAGCCAAGAACACGAGAGAAACACCTGGGAACATCTAAGACTGCATGTCCCCAGTATAGGAAACCAAATATTTTGAAAAAGAGTATCAAGACAAGCACAGTGACCCATGTAGTACACCTGGGTTTCACCCAACTGGTTTAGAGGCTTAAGCAGTGGCTTTGAAATGTAGTTATATACGTGCTAGCATATTTTTTCCCAAATATACATGCCTGGGCTTACCTAGAAAAGTAACCTGGATCTCTGATAATGGAAGGTAAGTAATTTGTATTTTCAGAAAACTTCTCAAAAGATTTGATTGTTGTTCCTGCTTAAGTACTGCACTTGAGTAAACTAGAGGTATCAAATATAAACATGATGATTGGTAGCTTTATCCATCCGCCCGGGGGAATAATCTGGATTGTGTTTCCCAGTAGAAGGATGAGTGCCTATATCATTTGGATTGCTTTGCAAGGGAGTAGGAAGAAAGGACAAAAGTGGGGAGAAAAGTAGCTTACCACTGGGATGCTCTGCATAGAGTTAGGTATTGAAATTATAAGGCTCCAGGACAGATCTTTCTCTTGTGTGCCAGGGTTGAATTGAGTGGCAGAGAAGCAAAAGAATGGTCATTTGTGTAACCCCAGTTGATAATTCCCTCTAGATTACAATGGTAAATAAAAGTTTATTTCAGTGGTTTAGGTTAACAAAGGCTTTCTTTATGGTGGTGGTGGCAGGGATTCTGTAGCTATCACTAGTGACAATGATATTATATAACAGAGCTTCTAATATTTTGTCTATGTCCATTCCTGGGCCACAGATACTAAGGAAGCTAAAGTGACCGTGAAAGCTATACCAGGAGACTTGCTTTGGGAAAGATGTCTCCACACTGGTGTGGGAAAACTGATTCACAGAATTGTGGGGTTCTTACAAGCTGTCCCAAGCCATTCAGTTATCTTATATCTTCTTGGTTTAAAAAGGTGCTTTTTTCTTTTCTTAAAAAATCCATCAATAAAATTTGAGGTGGTATCAGTCAGTTATTTGCCTACATTCAAGGTGGCAGCAGTTAGTTACTTGCCCACATTCTTGCCACTTGGTTTTTGAAGAAAGTCAGTCTCAAATAAAATGTTTTCACACATATAAATATTTTTAGACAAATATTTATTAGCAAAGATAATGGTTAAGAAATCCATCCTGCAAGCTTGATGAAGTTCCATTTCTCTGTCCTTTGAGATGCTCCAAGTATACCAGAGGTACCAGAGGTTCATGAGGCAATTCCCAAGTGTGGGCCTTCTAGTGGGCATGAGACAAATAGATATTCCCAAACCAATGAATGGCTGGACACAAGATCTATTAAGGAGCAAGTCTTGGGTGTCATTCATAATGGGTTCAGAATACAAGACTTCATATATCCTTACATTTACATCATACAAAATTGAGAAAAATTCTAATTTCAGTCATGAGAGTTACATGTAGTTTCTATTGTTGAAAACAAGACATGATTTTTAGCAATAATATCCACTTTTTTACTTTCAGTATGTTAAATAAATAAGTATAGGTTATCTTCATATGGATTAATCAACGTATGGATTGCCATATCAATGTATGGTTTAATCAACATATAATTGCCAACATGGGTTATGGTACTTGATACAATGCTGGCTGACCACTCCCAGACAGCGCATTCTTGATCACATGCTAACCGACTGCCTGCAGATATAAAACTTAAACTAAGGCCATATATATCATATTGTCTAAAATAAAGCATTTTTAAAATAAATTGCCTATATTGATATAGGAGTCTTTTTTTTTTTTTCCAGTGAAGCATATACCTACAGGCCTAGGATGGAGGCTTACTTTACTCAGGACACTGATAGACTTATGCCTTTTCCTATAAAATCACGTGACCTAAAAATAATTCACTGAAAATAATAATTATAATACTATTAACATTTATATATATATATTTATAACTATAATACTACTTAACATTTATCAAGAATATTATATTTCAAACACTGTGCTAAATATTTTACATCTACTTTCTAAAATATTACAGCAACCCATGAGGAGTACTTTTAGTTCCATTTTGCAGAGGAAGAAATTGAACCAAAGAAAGAATAACATAATTTGACCAGCATCACACAGAGAGTATTTCACAGAAGGAGTCCAATGCCCAGACTCTTTTGTGTTACTCTGTTGCCTCAAGCAAGTGTGTGTTGTTTTCTTTTAAGGAAGCCCTACTTTCCTTTTCTAAAATAGTTCTCAAATCTGGTCACCTCTCTGCGTCTTTACTCCCATTATCCCTGTCCAAGCCACTATCCTTTCTTCTGTATAAATTATTGTTGTTTTAATTAAAGCCTTCACAGGCTGAAGATTATTACTGACAATGCTAAAACTTGTATTATTCTTGTGAATGACACTTTTTCTATAATATTTTCTAATTAATTATTGATTGGTTATTTAAAAGCATTTGTTTTTGTATTGTCCTATAATGTTTTATCTTACTAAACCCTGCTATCAATCTAGTGCTTTCTATTGATTCAATTAGACCTTCTAAGTAGACAATAAAATATTTTTCAATCAATTTTAACATCTTATTTCATTTAAAAAATGTACTGTATGCGTATCAGCAACTGCGTTCAGTAAAGGGCCAGATAGTCCTATTTTAGGTTTCTGAGACATATTGCCTGTGTCAACTATTCAACTTTGCCATTATAGTGCAAAAAGTAGCCATAGATAATGTGTTAATAGATGACCATGGCTGTGTTTAAACAGAACTACTTACAAAAACAGGTAGGGGGCCAGATTTGGCCTACAGGCTGTAGTTTGCAATCCATGACTAGAACCTCCAGAAAAGCATTAAATACTATAGTGATGGTGGGCATCATCATTATCTTGTTTCAGACTACAGTGGGCATGCTCCAGTGTTTTCATATTAAGCATGATTTATGTTTTGATAAAAAGGCTCATTATTACAGTAAGGAATTTTCTTTTTTTCCTAGCTTATTATTTTGTTTTCATAAAACATTAACATTTTTACAAGATATTTTAGTACAATTTATAAACCTGAATAAAATGTTTTATTATTTTTATTTAACATGGTGAATTTTATCAATAATATTCCAACAGTGATTTACATTTATATTTATGAAGTACATCCAGTTTGGTCAAGGTACATTGTACTTTCAATATACTGACACATTTGAGTTGCTAAATTCTTAAAGGCATTTGATTCTGTATTCCTAAGTGACATGACTCTGTTTTCTTCTTTTTTTCCTCCTAGTCTTGTGGAGTTGTGGAATTATATTTTACTAGACTCAACAGTTAATTAATACATTTTCTCTCTTTTTATTTTGTCCTAAAAAATTTTAGCTGCAAAGAAGCTATAATACCATCAAATAGTGATTTAATTATAAAGTCAGAACATATTAAAATAAAAATATAGACAACTATGAAAATGGTTTACTCTTTGAAATTTTTTAAATTATCCATAAAAATTATACGTGATTTGGCTATCTTCCAGAAATGGTGACTAAAATAATACTAACTAAGCCTTCTGATGATGCTAGCTAAAAATCTAAATGAAACATTTAAAGCATATGCTCGTAGAAATTATAAATAACTAACAACATTTTAAAAATGAAAAGATTTAGGAGCCGCAGAATTCTAGTTGGTAGCTATAAAAACTTGTAACATGCATCATACTTAATTCTGAAACACTGTGCATACATATCCCTCAAGATAAGGAACAACCAAGGATGCCTGTTATTCCCACTTTCAGTTCAGCATTGTCTAGAGTTCCTAGCCAACTTAGTAAAGCAGAAAAAAGAATAAAAGCATAAGGATGAAAAAGGAGGTAACAAATATTGTGTTTAACAAATGCTATGACTATTTAGTTTTCAAGGGAAATTACGCATGAATTCCAATTAACAATACTAATAAGCAAAATTGCTAGATCCAAAGTTGATATCAAAATATAAATTGCATTTCCATATACAAGCAATAAATAAAAGAGAAATTTTGAAACAGGCACAATTTTAGTAGATAATTTTTAAAAATTAAGAATAAATCTAACCAAGGATGAATAAGACCCTACTCAGAAACCTAAATACATAATTGAAGGAAATCAAAGACAACTAAGCAGAAGGGTATTCCGTGCTCTTAAATTTGAAGACTCACTATTATAAAACTATGAATTCCCTTCAGATTAATCTATAGATTCAATGCGATATCAATTGAAATCTCAGCAGTTATTCTTGTGGAAATAGACACGATGATTATTAAATTTATGTGAAAATGCAGAGTAAAGACCAGTTCAGATAATCTCAAAGAAGGAAAATAGAAAACAATGGAGAAAGACTTATTTTACTAGATATGAAATATCACTTATAAAGATACTTATAAAGATGTGGAACTAGTACCAAATTAGACAAATTAGCCAATGAGATGGAAGACCCCCATCACCACCCCACAAAGACCTACAAATATACAGCCATTTGATATATGATAATGGAGGCACTACAGAGCAGAAAGAGCAAAACATGTTATTATCTATAGATTGTACTGAGATATTTGGGTTTCTCTACGGGGAAAAATGAATCTAACCCTATCTTATACCACATAAAAATAAATCCTAAGTGATATTTGAATGTGAGAAGCAGCAAAATAGAATTTTTGGAGGATAATAGAGGGAAAGAGTTTTATTTTATAAAGTTAGGTGAAGATTGTATTAGAAGATAAACAAGCTATACTAATAATAAAGGAAAAGCATACATTTGATTATATTAAATTTTAAAACTTCCTTTCATCAAAAGATAACAGTAAGAATGTGAAATGGTAAACCAGATAGTGGTAGAGAATATTTGTGATGCATATACTTGAGAGAAAGCTGTCACACATAATGTTCCTAAAAATCAGTGAGAACGCAGAAACCAAGTAGAAATCTAGTGGAAAAATGGCAAAGGGACTTAAAAGGGATTTATTAAAAAGAAAAGCAAAATCACTAAAAACATCATATGAAAAGGTGTTCCTTTTCTTTAGACATCAGAGAAATTCAAAATAAAACCATAAGAAAATGCTGTTGCCCCCTCACCGGGATGGCTCAACTCGGAAGACTAAATATCAAGGGTAAGCCAGGTTGTGGAACAAGATTAAAAAAAAAAAAAATGCATCTATGTGATGAGAGACAAATACAAGAAAATTCATAGTGATGTTATTCATAACAGTAAAAATCTGTAAACAACTCTAACATCTGTAAGAAGTATAATAAACGAATGTGGCAACTTCATTTTATTTACTAGATGAGCAAACTACATCTACATGGAGCAACATGAAAAAAATCTCATAAGCAACCTGAGAGAAATAAACCAAATAGAATATATATAAAGCATGAGTCCATTTATCTGAAGTTCAAAATCGAGTGATACTAGACAATACAGTTTAAGGATAAATTACTTAAGGGGTAAATGTATAAAGAATAGCAAGTAACATGAGATACCTGGTATACAATCTTTTCCTACTTATCCACTGGGCGTGTCACTAAAATTCTCATCGTCGTTTGTAAAATGAGTAACGTTATTTACCTCTCAAGACTGTTGTAACGGTAAAATGAGATACTGCGTGTAAAACTCTGAGTATAGAGCCTGGGGGTTTAGTTGGGAGTTTCAGTCTCTGAGGGGCCATTTGACTGCTATCCTTCAGAATTCTGAATCAACTGATGTTGGAAAAGAATCAAAATATGAGCATAATGACTCATAAATCTAATAAACATGGTTAAACCACACTAAAGCTGCATATTCCCAGCTCTTTGGGAAAGGGAGTTTCCAGCACCAAACTTAAAAAGTCCTTGGAGTTTTGTGAATGGGGAGAGAGAAAGTGCAGGCATAATGCTTCATTATTCCACCTCTAATGAAGAAACAGTGGCCAAAAGATATCAGAATCTTTCCGTTCCAACCATCAGATAAACCCATCCCCCTCCAATAGAGGAAGTGTTATATCACTGAAGCCCCTCCTCTCCTAGAAAGAGAAGGTTAGTTTCCCCTGAACACCTGATACATACTAAAGACTTACTGCTAAGATGATGATGAGGTTAATGATAATTTAAAAAATTAAAATAACCTGTACCCATTCAATAAAAGACCTGTACGTTACAGCTCTACAGTTTAATTCCAAAACAATCTTAGGATCCAATTGGCAGAGTATTTCACAAACACAAATGTTCTCATCATACCTTAAGAAAGAGCTTTGCACAATCGGTGTAAACAGTCATCTGGTGGTGAGAGTTCTAAGAAGGGGCCCTACTGAAAATAGCATCTTAACTCCCAGTCCAGCAGCATATTGCTGTGTGTGATTGCTTTGGGTTTGAAGATCACGGCACCAGAAAACTCTTGTTGAAAGGGTCACTAACAAGGTTCATTCTTTGCTGTAGTCACTTCCACTTGAAAGTTTTGTTAGTATACTAAGAAATTAGACATCAGAGTGTTTTAGAAAAAAAGGAGCCAAACCCAGGGGGGTAGTAAGCCTGAAGCTGAAAGCTGATGAAAGGAGAGAGCAGGAAAGTTTTGGAGCTTGGAAAGCTGCCTATTGGGAAGTGTGAGGCCCAGGGGAGGACATCCTGCAGTGAATCCAGGGCAAAGGAGAAATGAAGGCGAACTTTATTTACTTCAAAGTTTGGCCAAGGGCTATTCCCACTTTGGATTATCAGGTTTTAATGCCTTGATGTTAATAATTATGTAACTTGTACATAGACAATAAATCCTCTATGAACCCAAGGAGGCAGAGCTTATGGCATGCCTGGTTTATAATGCACTGCTAGGAAATATATAGAACCCTTAAGACCAAACACCTAATCTTTCCCAGAGATGGGTAATGGAATAACTGACTGGGTTACATGTCTATTTATGAGACATTTTGAAACATACATAGTGGGTTTAAATCCAAAAGGCAAATATAAACAGTTACGATTGTTTATATAAATGTGTGTTACATGTACTTTATTCAACCCACAGATTTGTAGGTACAAGAATGAAACAACAGCAACAGAGGATAAAAAAACAGCAAACCAAAACAATAGTAGATTTTATTTATTTGCTTGGGAACAGGCATTGTGAAGAAATTCACTCAATAGTTCTCTAAGAGGAAAATGTTAGTGTTTTTTAAGTGCTAGCATATGGACAGACATTCATGGTGCTTACACATCACGACATTAATTGAGACCAGTACTCTGGATAGAATAATGAGTCCCTACCTCTGTTCATAATTGGTTAAAATAAATCCCATTGTTTATTGGTCAGGAAAGGGTCTTCTGTTGGTTCCAGTGAAAATCTGGTGTGCTGGAGTAGCTCAACATTCACAACCATTAATCAGCTTCAGTTGGTCAGAACCAGTTGCTTTGAAACGCAACATTGGTTTTGATATCTCGTAGGAAAGCATGGTTGTAAGTAGATAGCTTTCCCTATATACAGGTAATTGTGTCCTTGTCCTTTTAATTCTGTTAGAAGAAGCCCCAGTCTAGATGGACATGTCTGCTCTATTTGCTATCCAAGACAGAATTCCCCCAAGCCTGTTCCCCACTGAAGAACCTTTCATTGTACCAAGGTCAGAACTTCATATTTTCCCTTGTTCCTGTTACTGTTACACCCCCAGGGACTGTTCTCCTTCCCAGAAACTTCACCTTGTTCCTACTGCCTGTCTGGAGTTAAATGAAGACAAGCATGATTAAAACCACCAGTAAGATCAGTTTAGAAAATGAACTTTTTCTTCATTTCAAGAATATGTACAAATGCTTTTGATATAATAGTAAGTTAAATAATAAGAAAAATTTCCATGATGTGCTCATTTCACATTGCATGTCTGTATCAAAACATCTCATATACACCATAAATATATACACCTACTATGTACCTATAAAAATTAAAAATAAAAGAAAAAATTTATCAGTGGTATGGTGTCAACTACATGGTAAAACAAACAAACAAACAAACAAACAAAACTGGAAGGAATAAAGCCCTGTAGTTAACAAGGTAAACCATGGTTTATTTGGGGTAGTAGAATAACATGTGACTTTCTTCTACTTTTTCATACTCCCCAACCCTGTCCCTTCTTTTAAAAAGTATGCTTAGTATTCTGGTAATCAGGAAGAGAAAAATAATCTGATCCAAAAGAGTGAAGTCAATTCAGTGAAAATCGGTTGAAATATTATAATTCAGGATTTGGAATCTCATTTAATGATATTTATACAACATAACAGTAAAAGTTACAACAAAAGAAATGAACATTAATGCTTCTTTTTCTTAAATACATTTATATAGACTACTAAAGTAAAGATTTTTTCATATTTTTTTCAAATATGTGAAAAGAGGAAATTGCATTGCTGATTTTTATAGGTATTCTAGGATCTCAAGAGTTTTATTGGTCTTGGTAATGTTTTCATAGTATGGTTTGTCATCTTCATAGTTGTCTACATCCATCCTACTTTGGATATTTCACTCTGGGAAATAAATGTGTTATTTTTATCAACTCACCACAACCTCTTATGTGCTATCTATATTTGATACTGTAACACATATTTAGTTCCATTTTGGCCATGAAGGAGTCTCTATTTTCCACACCATCTTCACTCCTCTGCAGGGGTCCACAGTCTCCAAGAACTTACATCTTAGGCTGTAAAAAGTGGAGTTGTCTTAAAGACATAAGCTGTTGAATAGCTAAACCCAGTCTTTGGTCACAGGCAGGCCTTATTCCTATTGGACATTTAGTGGACGATAGAATACTGTTGATCAATGGATGCCACTAGATGGGTGGTCTCTGGGTTCTGTTTTGCATCTGCTTTGCTCTCTGCCTCAGAAGACTCCTGGTGTCTTCTTGGAATTTGAAGGTCTCTCTGTCAACATGGTCTTTCTCCTCTCTACTTTCCTTAGAAAATTATTTTCATTTAGACAAGGTATTCAGAAAACAAGATATTCAGAATACAAGACACTGTATTCTGTATATACGTATACACAGAATATTTCTGTTTTACACCTAGAGCAGTGACTTTCAAGAGCTAGGATTTGTCATCTATGTTTTCCTAGTTATTCAGTGATCACTTTTTCACAACATCAACAAATGAAGGCTACAAAGAAAGTGTATATGCAGCTGAATCCCTCATTGCTTTGACCTTACTATTAGAAACTGCATAATGTATTGATCTGGCACCCCTCTCGGCCCCCTGCCTTGTAGTCTCACTTCTATTAGGCAATCACAGTGGACCATTTGCAGCTGAGTATGCTGTGCCTTACATGCTTATATTCCTTCTTATTTGCTCTTCTCTTTACTAGAATATTCTTCCCCTTTCTCATCTTGCAAACTTGAAAGCTCAGCTTCAATATCTTCCCCCAGAAAGCCTTCTCTGGATACCCATGCCTTTCTCTGGGATTCAGGAGCAAGAAGAAGGTCTATGAGGAGCTATGAAGGGAAGCTACAGCCACCTTGGTAACTAATCAAGTTGCTGGCCCAGCAAGTCTGAATAGCTCAGCTGCAGAACAGGCTGATCCAGAGCCTGACCTCTGTAGGCTTCTCTCTTCACCAGAATGCCTCAGTGTCATGCTCCCATGTCACCTAGAGAGCCCTGTCTTTCTCTATGAATATGAACAGTGTTTTAGGGGCAGAGTCCCATGGACTGTCCTATCCCACTACGACCAGCCTAGGTGTACCACTCCATGAAAGAACAAGAACTCAGGGGATCATGTAGATTCTATTATTTCCCTGATTGATTTTTTACTAAATTTATCACTAATAAACTCTGTATTTCCATCACACGGTGACTGTGGTATATGTGCTTAGGTTTATTATGTGCACACCTAGCCTGTTGTAGTAATAACTTCATGCAGTTGTGTCCCCCACTAGACTGTAAGCTTCTTGAGGAAAGATAATGCCTTGACTTTGCATCCCTAGAGCCCAGCACAGTTCTTACACATAGTAGGTGCTCACAAGCTTATTGAATATCTCCTTTTATTTATTAAACTCAACATATATGTCTCTCATTTGACTTAGCCAATGAATACCCAGTGCTTTTGAATATCATTTTTGAATAAGGGTCAATTCCAGGAGATTAATCTGTGTGGGTAAGGGATGCTACTAAATGAAACTGGAAACTTCAGAGATGTCCCTAATTATATAGTTAATAATTTTTCATAAATTTATATCCAAGAATCACTTTTCCTTAAAATTAATTACATGGTGCTGGTCCAGCCAAAATGACTTCATTGGGCCTATAACCATGTGGCAGGGGCAGGGCTAGTTTTCTTCTTCTTTATTTAAGACAGACTGCTAAAGCTCAGATGGTTTTATCTAAGACAAAATACAAGGGTCAGAGAGAGTGCAATACCAATTGGGAAAATGTCTAACTAGCTTTGCCCATGAAACCATTTTTCCCTCCTAGGCCTCCAGGGCTGAGATGGGGTGGGGTGGGGGGTTGCTGCATAGGTCTCTGAAATGTCCTGGAGGCATTTTCCCAGTTGTCTTGGTGGTTAGGTATCGGCTCTTTTTTACTTATGCAAATTTCTGCAGCCTTGAATTCTTCCCCAGAAAATTGGTTTTTACTATCTACTGCATGATCAGGCTGCAAATTTTCCATAGTTTTATATTCTGCTTCCCATTTATATATATGTTCTAGTTCCAGGTCTGTTCTTTGTTTATGCAAATGAGTTTAGGCTTTTAGAAGCAGCCATGCTACATCTTGAATGCTTTGCTGCTACATCTTGAATGCTTTTTTGCCAGATATCCTGAATCATCTCTCTCAAGTTCAAAGTTCCGTAGATCTCTAGAGCGGGGCACAATGCCATAAGTTTGTTTGCTAAAGCATAGCAAGTGTGACCTTTACTCTAGCTCTCAATAAGTTCCTCATCTCCGTCTGAGACCTCCTCAGTCTGGACTTCACTGTCCACATTACTCTCAACGTTTTGATCACAACAATTCAACAAGTCTCTAGGAAGTTCCAAACTTTCCTAAATCTTGTCTTCTTCTGAGCCCTCCAAATTGTTCCATCCTTGCCCATTACCCAGTTCCAAAGTCACTTCCACATTTACAGGTATCTATATAGCAATGCCCCGCTTTTCTGGTGCCAATTTTCTATATTAGTTCCTTCTCACAATACTATAAAGAACTACCTGAAACTGCATAGTTTATAAAGAAAAGAGGTTTAATTGACTCATAGTTCTGCAGGCTGTATAGGAGGCATAGCTAGGCAGGTCTCAGGAAACTTACAATCACGGCAGAAAGTGAAGAGAAAGCAGGTATATCTTATGTGGCTGGAGCAGAAGGAAGAGAGAGAAGGGGAGGTGCTATATACTTTTTAATAACCAGATCTCATGAGAATTCACTCACTATCATAAGAAGAGCAAGGGAGAACTCAGCTCCCATGACCCAATCTCCTCCTGCCAAGTCCCTCTGCCAACAATGGGAGTTATAATTTCACATGAGATTTGGGTGGGAACACAGAGCCAAACCATATCACAGATCCCAAAGAGATATTTGTACACTTAGAGTATTATTTAGAAGAGTTAAAATGTGGAAGCAACCCAAGAGTCCATTATCAGAGAGATGGATAAGCAAAATGTGCTGTATACATACAATTGAATATTATTCCACCTTTAAAATAAAGAAAATTCTGACATATACTACAACAGTAATAAACTGAGGACATTAGGCTAAGTGAAATAAGCCAGTGACAAAAACATGAATACTATATGATTCCACTTATCTGAGATACTTAGTCAAAACTGTAGAGATAGGCTGGGCACGGTGGCTCATGCCTATAATCCCAGCACTTTGGGAGGCTGAGGCAGGCAGATCACCTGAGGTCAGGAGTTTGAGACCAGCCTGACCAACATGGAGAAACCCCATCTCTACTAAAAATACAAAAAACTAGCCATGCATGGTGGCACATGCCTGTAATCCCAGCTAGTCGGGAGGCTGAGGTAGGAGACTTGTTTGAACCTGGGAGGTGGAGGTTGTGGTGAGCTGAGATCACACCATTGCACTCCAGTCAGGGCAACAAGAGTGAAACTCCATCAAACAACAACAACAACAACACTATAGAGATAGCAAATAATGTGGTGGTTGCCAGGGACTTGGGGGAGAAGAAAGTGGGAAGATTTTAGATATAGAATTTCAGCAGGAGAATATGAAAAGAGTTCTAGGGATGAATGGTGGTGATGATAGAACAAAATCATGTATGTAATGTCACAGAATTATACACTTAAAAATTGTTACAATGTTAAATTTTATGTGCATTTCACCTACTTGCAAAAAATTGTAAAGAAAAAAAAGTAGGTGGGAATGTCAGTGTGCAAGTAATGCTTTAGAGACATGAAAATTCAGCTCATTCTCTTCTATAGCCCTCCACCATGAGAATCACATGTTCTAGATGGTGGCTATTCCACTAGCCTGGATTCCAGAATGAGAAAACACATGAAGCCAGTTCAGGCCAAACCCATTCTAATCTATTTGACCTGCCTCCCTTATGTAATGAAAGCAAGACATCAACGTTTGTGGTTGTGAACCAGTGAATTTTTGAGATTGTTTGTTACTGCCACAAACTGGACTAATACGCACATTTTCTGCTATAAGTGTTTCTGAGCCAGGTCTGTTTCTATAGTAGACTTGGAACATTTTTCCACCCCATGTATTCATTCCACGTTTTCTTTAAAACCAAGCCTCTCACAAAAAACAGAAAAGGAGATAACTTCACCTTGCATAAAGCTTCTACTACTATTGAAACCAATAATCGCCAATCCACCACCAAATTCCCACTGATGACTTCACATAATATAAACATGTTATTTAATAACTGTCATACTTAATACCTCTATAATTGCTTTTCTATGTATCTTTCTTCATCAACATTAATCTATTTCCATTTGTAAACCGTTGGGCTATGAGATTTCTTTTAATGAATTGGTGCCAAGCCTTGCATATGGGTACTTAATGATTTATTTGTTCAGAAGTGAATTTACCTCACCATCTATTTCCATCTACTTTTTTCTTCTATCAGAAGATATTCCTGGTGGAATTTCAGATTGTTTAGGCACTTCAGATTATCCATGTCTAAGCATTTACCTTCACTCTAGTCTGGACTCAGTGAATTGTATTGGATCCCTATTGTATGTCAGAAATTTCATCTTTTTCTCTGATATAATACTAAGTATAATGAGGCTTCCCATTCTCATTTCAAAAGAATGAGATCTCATAATTTGGATTAGAGAGCAAAATAGTTTGATTTTTAAATAAAATTTAATTTTACCTTGTTTTGCCAGAGGCACAGGAAACTGCCAAGTTAAAAAAAAAAAAAAAAAAAACTAATTAATCTTCCAGTGAGATTATTCCTCCAAATCGAAACATTCTTTTAGAATTTGGGCCAAATTTTGAAGGACCAATAAGTCCAGATGTAATCGGATGGTGACTATAGGTATTAAAGTGACCGGGTTGTTGACAGGCTTTTTTAAATGTGTATTTGATTCACAACAAAAATTCCTTGTGAATGCAGCTCTGGAATTGTACTCTATACACACATTGTTTTTCCTTCTTCATTTACTTGTTTCTTTTCTTTTATTTTGTGAATACGCTTATTTAAATACTTCTTGGCCTTTGAGTTCAGTAAATAAATCTTGTTCTCATTTGGAATGTACTCAGATATACTTTACTCTTTGCTTCAAATCATTTTAGACAATAGGAATATCATCTATGTGGTATTCGAATAAAACCCAGACCAGGATAAATATATTCCTTTATATCGTTCCAAAATCTCACCAAATGTGCAGTCCTGTGATTATGTTATCATCTGTAGTGCATCTCCTAATTTTCCCTCAGAAAAACATTTTGCAACTGGGAAGTTTGCCTCCACCTTAGAAAAATCAGTTTTAACTATTACGTTTCCAATTCTTTCCTCTTACCATGAATGATAGGAACTTCACATAATATCATCAAAATGGGGGAAACAACAGGAATAATTATAAATATTCTTATTATTTCAATGTGTAAAATATACAAAGATATTGTATATACATTCTCAAAATAAAAAGATACCTGTTTAAACAATGACATTAGAAAAAATTAATTGCATCTTAGAAAAATGCAACATCACAGGAGTGACCATTTCTATTAATGAAAAATAAAACTGTTTAGACGAAAGACCTTCTAGTGCTTTTAAAGGGCATCCTCTGTGAATACAATGGGCCTGAGAAGGGAACACACTTCAGGGATGCCTGTGGGAGCCAGCTTCTATAACCTGGACCAAGAAAAGGGGTTTCAGTCAATCAGGAGAAACTCATAATGAAGCTTTATGGCCCTGATCCACATCATGGTGCTAATCTTTTAGGCACCATCAGTTTGTGCTTTAAAGAGTCATTCCCTGTGCAGAGCTCATTGAGGTTGTCATGGGTATGCTATTAAAATGAGAGTTAACTGCTCTGGAAGCTCCATGGATGACTGAAGGGAACTCTTTTACCACAACGTTGGTTCTAGTGGTTTTAAGGGGATGAAACCTATGTCCCCCATGGAGCAGAGGATTCACAGATGGAGGACTTAAGTGGTGTACCACTGTGCACCACTTACTGGAAGTGTCCTGTCTTTTTTTTTTTTCTTCTTACTGGAATAATTTCTATCTAGAAGGCATTTTTTTTTTTCTGGCTTCACTATTTTGAGTTAGGTAGCATATAGACCTATTTCTCTAGTCTTCCTGGAGATTACATGAACTAATTAATGTTCTGCAGTAAATTTCTCATTGCTTAAACCTGCTTAAATCAAGCAGAGTAGAATTTATTGCTTGCAAACTAGAACCTTGACCTATGCAGTGCTCTCTTTTATGCTAAATAGTCCTGAAGTAATAACAGGAGTTTCTTTAAAAAATGTGTTCCCTTGAAAGAGAGAAGATGAAGTGTCTGCAAAGAACACAAAATTCAAGTACGGAAACTAGTCAGACACAGCACTCTAGTACACAGACATAGCAGCAAGAGAATGCCAAGGATTGTAGCTTAGTCAAAACGTCTGCAACAGTTACCTGCTGAACAAGCGCTAGTGTAAAAAGCACTGCACTATCTCAGGAAGCCAGTAAGAAGAGAGAAGATAAAGAAAACAGAGATATCAGTATCAGTTGTAAGGTAAAGAACTCTGAATTGGGAGACAAGAGTACTGAATCACCTCCCTTAGGAACTGACTCTACCTCTGAGCCTCACTTTCCTCATTAGTTCAATGTAGTGGCTGAATTAAATGATTGCAGAGACCCCTTTGAGCTATAAATCCCCACAATCTAAAAAGAAGGAGGTACAGCATATATCAGGGCAGACAGAGATGTAGAACTAGATGTTTCTAAATTATTTCCACAAACATTGCCCTTTAATCATATACATGAAAATATTGTGTGCATACATATTATAATTTTTTTCTCAATTTGAATTTTGAGAATCAGGCTAAGGAGAAAAATTGGAGGACAAGCAAAGTTGTTTATACATCAGTCATAAAATTTCACCTGTAAAAAAACTTTCTTTTAGTTTTATTTTCCTTTTGACATGTAATCATTACACATACTTATGAGGTACAGTGTGGTATTTCAATACATGTGCACATTGCATAATAACCAATCAAAGTAATCAACACATTCATTACTTCAAACACCTGTCATTTCTTTGTGGTGAGAACATTAAAAATCCTCTTCTAGCTATTTTGAAATATACACTATTAACTACAGTCACCCTACTGTGCAATAGAACACCAGAATTTATTCCATCTAACTATAATTTTGTATTCATTGATCAATCTCTCCTCATCCCTTCCTCCACTCTACACTCCCCAGCCTCTGAAAATCACTTTTATACTCTCTACTTCTTTGAGATCAACTTTTTTAGATTCCACATATGAGAGAGATCATTTGATATTTGTCCTGTGTTTGGCTTATTTCACTGAACATAATATCTTTTATCCATGTCATTGCAAATAAAAGGATTTCATTCTTTTTATGGCTGACTAGTATTCCATCATGTATATATTTCACTTTTCAAAGTGCATTCATCCCTTGATAGACTCTTACATTGATTCCATATCTTGACTATTGTGAAAAGTACTACAGTAAACACAGTAATGCAATGTCTCTTTGACATGTTAATTCATTTCCTCTGGATATGTACCTAGTAGTGGAATTCTTGGATAATACAGTAGTTCTATTTTTAACTTTTTGGGGGGCCTCCATACTGTTCCTAGTTCACAATGGCTATACTAATTTATATTCCCACCAATAGTATATGAGTCCCCCTTGCTCCACATTCTCACCAGCATTTTTCATTTTTTGTCTTTTTGATAGTAGCCATTCTAACTGGGGAAAAGTAATATCTCACTGTGGTTTTAGTTTGAATTTCATTGATGATTAGTGATGTTGAACATTTTTTCAAATACTTGTTGACCATTTGTATATCTTCTTTTAGAATGTCTACTCAGATTTTTTGCACACTTTTTAATGATTTTATTTTCTTGCTATTGAGGAGTTTGAGTTTCTTATACATTCTGGATATTGACTGTTTGTCAAAAGCCTAATTTGAAATGTTTTTAAATTCTACAAGTTGTCTCTTCATTCTGTTGATTGTTTTTTGCTGTGCAGAATCTTTTTAGTTTAATCTCATTTGTCTATTTTTGCTTTTGTTGCCTGTGCTTTTGGGGTTTCATCTGAAAAATCCTTACACAGACCAATGTCATGATCCTTAAGGAAAAATAATCTTAATACTGCTCTTTAAGGAGAAAAGCTGTTCCAAACATTTGCAGTAATTAAGGTATTCAACAATTTTAAACAATTGCTTGTTGAAATGCTGGTGGTTCACACTTAGTTATGATTACCCAGTATAGCATCAGTGTGGCTTATGCATTGATTTATTTGAAAGAGAAAACACCACACTCACTATATTATCTGTGTTTGTTTCCAGACTTGAGTTTTAAAAGTGATAAAATTTCAGAGACATATAGGTCATTCATTCTTATAACCTGCCTGAGGCTTGAATTCCTACCATAAAACACCCTTGCCAAAAGGTTGACCAATTTAAACCTAGACACCTGTGGAAGAGAGGCCCTTCAGGAAGATTTTGTATAACCAAATCAAATTATTTCTCTCCATAGTTTTTACCTGCTAATACATATCGAATTATTTGAAATCACAAAGAATGAGAATATTAGTTCTTTCATAGGTCAGTTTTTCATGAGCTGGTTTTTATTCTTTCAATACCCTAGTGACTCTTCCCCGAATGCCTTTGAATCTGCATCCTAAACTAAATTCAAAATTCCATTTGTAGTCTTTAGAGGTTGCTGAACAGAGACTTCTTAATTTTGACATTATTAATACAACCTAATATTTTATTAAGCTTTTCAAAGCACACTCATTGAGCTCACTTTTAATTTTAATAAGAGTATTTTTTTTCAGATTTCTTAGTCTTCATTCCTCTATCTTGTAGTTATGAGATACATTTTTTCTTATCCAAATGAAAAACTACACATTTAATCTTATATTTATTCTAATATATTTGATTTGCCTTTAAAAATGTTTATAAGAAAAGATACATATATAAGACATATATAAAGCAAATCACTACAAATCACCTAAAAACAGCTACAAGGAACCTAAAATCTTAATACTCAGAAATAAGTTTATGATATGTGCTGAACATTATCCCAGATATATCTTTCTATATATGTTCAGTTGAGTAAATGAATAAGTAGATATAGTAGGAAAAATTAATGGGAATATAATCATACTATATATATGACTTTAAAATTAACAGTAAAAAATATATGTTCTTGGACTTTAAAAAGGAAAGAAAAAGAATTAAAACTGAATTGCAAACTTTAAATAAATATTATTTATACAAGATATTTTTAAGTTAAGAAAAATAAAAACTATGAGGAATGAAAGCCATATAAACAGTTTATATGTGTTTTATGTAGTATCAATTAAATTATTTGCTTTAAAAGACTATGGAATAGTAAAAAGACTAGTGGTCTCCAGAAAATTGAGGAAGGGAGGGCAGGACAGATAAATAGGTGGAGCACAGGAGATATTTAATACAGTAAAACTCTCATGAATGACACTATAACTGTGGGTACATGCCATTATGCATTTGTCAAAACCCGTATAATATATACAACACTGAGAATGAACCCTAATGTAGACTATGGGCTTTAGTTAATAATAATCTATAAATATGGGTTTATCAGTTGTAACAAATGGACCACACGATTATGAGATGCTAATTATAGGGGAAACTGTGTTTGAGGGAAGAGGTACGTGAAAATACTATTCTTCCTGCTCAATTTTTCTGTAAACCTAAAACCTAAAGTTCATTTTTATTTGAAAACTACATTAATTAAATAAAAACTAGCAAATAAATGAAAAAGGCCTAAGGCATTTTAAAAATAGAAATAATTATGTGTCATTAAGAGTATCATGCACCATGATCAAGAAGAATTCATCCCAGAGATGCAAGGTTGTTTCAACATACACATATTAATAAATGGACATAACACATTAACAGAATAAAGAATTAAAAACCATATAATCACATCAATACATACAGAAAAAGCATTTGACAAAATTTAACATCCTTTCATGATAAAATCTCCCAACAAATTAGGTATAGAAGGAATTCATCTCAACATTATAGTGGTCATATATAACAAACCCACAATTAAAATCAAACTCAATGGTGAAAAGCTGAAAGCTTTTCCCCTAGGATCAGAAACAAGACAGGGATGACCACTTGCACCACTTCTATTTAACATGGTAGTTGAAATACTAGCCAGAGCAATTAAGTAATAAATAGAAATAAAAGACATCGAAATTGGAAAGGAAAAAGTAAAACTGTCTTTGCAGATAATATGATCTTATACACAGAAAACTCTAAAGACTCCACCAAAAAGCTTTTACAACTGATAGATTCAATAAAGTTGCGGGATACAAAATCATAATACAAAAATCAGTAGCATTTCTATACAATAAAAATAAACTATTTAAGAAAGAAATTAAGAAAATAGTCTCATTATCAATAGCATAATCGGGTTAAAGTATTTAGAAATAAATTTCATCAAGGAAGTGAAACATCTGTACATTAAAAATTATAAAATGTTGATTAAGGAAATTAAAGAAGACACAAATAAATGGAAATATATTTCATGTTCATAGATTGGAAAAATTAATGTTAAAATATCCATACTATCCACAGTGATCTACAGATTTAATGCAATTTCTATCAAAATCCAAGGGCAGTTTTCATAGAAATTTTTTTTTTTTTTTTTTTATACTTTAAGTTCTAGGGTACATGTGCATAGCGTGCAGGTTTGTTACATAT
>NW_012117188.1:826524-864516 GCF_000951035.1 Colobus angolensis palliatus
TACCTCAGTTGAAAATGCAGAAATCACCGGTCTTCTGTGTCCTTCGTGCTGGGAGTTGGAGACTGGAGCTGTTCCTATTCGGCCATCTTGCTCCCTCTAGAAATTTTTTTAAAAATTCTGAAATTTGTATGAAACCACAGAAGACCCTGCATAACCAAAGCAATCTTGAGTAAGAAAAAACAAAGCTAGAAGCATCACACTATCTGTCTTCAAAATATACTACAAGTTATGGTAATAAAAACAGTATGGGTCAGGCCTAAAGACAAACATACAGACCAGTAAAACACTATAGAGAACCTCGAAATAACTCCATGTATGGTCAATTGATCTTTGACAAAGGTGCCAACAAAACACATGGGGAAAGGACAATTTCTTCAATAAGTCGTGTTGGGAAAACTGGATATCTACATGCAAAACAATGAGATTAGACACTTACCTCACACCTTATACAAAAATGAACTAAAAATTGATTAAAGAGTTAAACATAAGACCTAAAACTGTATAGTTTCTAGTAAAAAAAAGGGGGAAACATTCTTGACATTGGTGTGGGTAATGATTTTTTTCGATATGACCCCAAAAGCATAGGCAACAAAAGCAAAAATGAACAAATGGGATTGCATCAAACTAAAAGGCTTCTGCACAGCAAAAGAAATAATCAACACAGTGAAGAGACAACCTCTAAAATGAGAGAACATATTTGGAAGCAATACATCTGATAAGGGGTTAATATCCAAAATATATGAGAAACTCAAATGACTCAGTAGCAAAAAAAATGAGTACCATAATTATATATAATATAGAGAGAAAAATTTTATATGTATATATAGTTTTAGTCCTTTTTGTGTTGCTATAAAGGAATAGCTGAGACTAGATAATTTATAAAAACGTTTCTTTGGCTCATGGTTCTACAGACTGCACAAGAAGCATGATGCCAGCATCTGCTTCTGGTCAGGGCTTCAGGGAACCTCCAATCATGGCAGAAGGCAAAGGGGATGCAGGCATGTCACATGGCAATAGAGGGAGCAAGAGATGAGGTGAGGTGTCATGCTTTTTTAAACACCAGCTCTCATGTGAACTAATGGAGCAAGAAGTCACTCATTACCCTGAAATGGCACCTAGTAGTTCAAGAAGGATCCACCCTCATAACACAAGCACCTACCACTGGGCCTCACCTCCAACACTGGAGGTTGAATTTCAACATGAATTTCAACATGAAATTTGGAGAGGACAAATATCCAAACTGTCTATCTATCTATCTATCTTTCTACCTATCTATGTATAAATAATATTCCATTATATTTATGAAAATTATATGTGATCAGTCATTCCACAGTTTTTTGGGGGAACTAGTTCTAGTACTTCCCATGGATACCAAAATCACTGGATGCTCAAGTACCTGATATGAGATAGTGTAGCATTTGGATATAGTCTACGCACATCCTCCCATATCTTTAAATCATCTCTAGGTTGCTGAAAATATCTATCATAATGTATGTAGTTATTATACTGTATTTTTTAGGCAATAATGGCAAGAAAAAGTCTGTACATCTTCAATACAGATGCAGCTTTTTTTGTTCATTTGTTTGGTTTTTGGTATTTTTGATCTGTGATTGGTTGAATCCATGCATGGGGAACCCACAGGTACAAAGGCCCAGTTGTATATATTCATTTGCATATAATATAGACAGATAGATAGATACATAGATAGATAGATAGATAGATAAAAATTAAATATTATTCAGCCTTTTAAAAGGAAATCCCATCATTTGTGACAAAATGAATGAACCTGGAGGATATTATTTTTAAGTGAAATAAGCCAGGCACAAAAAGATAAATACTGCATGATCTCTGTTATATGTGGAATTTAAAACAGTTAAACTCATGAAAGTAGAAGTAGAATGGTGTGTGCCAGGGGCTACAGGATAAGGGAATGGGGAGATGTTGATCAAAAAGTACAGAGTTTTTGTCATGCAGAATCAATAATTTCTGGAAACCTAAGATACAGCATGGTGACTATACTTAATAATACTGTATCATATACTTAAAATGGGCTAGCACAGATCTTAAGTGTTCTTACCACACACATAAAAATGGTAAACTATGTGAAGTGATGAATATGTTAATAAATTTGATTGTAGTAATCATTTCACTATATATGTGTGTGTGAGAGATATATATGTATGTCTATATGTATATACATATAGACATACGTGTGTGTATGTATATACATATAGACATACATATATGTATGTGTATGTATATACATATAGACATATATATATGTATATCAATCAAGTGATCACATTGCACAGATTATGCAATCTTTTTTTAAATTATACTTTTAGTTCCGGGGTACATATGCAGAACGTGCATGTTTGTTACATAGGTGTACACATGTCACGGTGGTTTGCTGCACCCATCAACCCATCATCTACATTAGGTATTTCTCCTAATGCTATCCCTCCCCTAGCCCCCCACCCCGACAGGCCCCAGTGTGTGATGTTCCCATCCCTGTGTCCATTTGTTCTCATTGTTCAACTCCCATTTATGAATGAGAACATGCAGTGTTTGGTTTTTTGTTCCTGTGTTAGTTTGCTGAGAATGATGGTTTCCAGCTTCATCTGTTCCTGCAAAGGACATGAACTCATCCTTTTTTATGGCTGCATGGTATTCCATAGTGTATATGGGCCACCTTTTCTTTATCCAGTCTACCATTGATGGGCATTTGGGTTGGTTCCAAGTCTTTGCTATTGTGAACACTTCTGCAATAAACATACATGTGTATGTGTCTTTATAGTAGAATGATTTATAATCCTTTGAGTACATACCCACTAATGGGATTGCTGGGTCAAATGGTATTTCTAGTTCTAGGTCCTTGAGGAATTGCCACCCTGTCTTCCACAATGGTTAAACTAATTGACGTTCCCACCAACAGTGTAAAAGTATTCCTATTTCTCTGCATCCTCTCCAGCTCTGTTGTTTCCTGAATTTTAATGATTGCCATTCTAACTGGCGTGAGATGGTATCTCATTGTGGTTTTGACTTGCATTTCCCTAATCCAGTGATGATGAGCAGTTTTTCATAGGTTCGTTGGCTGCATAAATGTCTTCTTTTGAGTAGTGTTTGTTCATATACTTCACCTACTTTTTGATGGGGTTGTTTTTTCTTGCAAATTTAAGCTCTTTGTAGATTCTGGATATTAGCCCTTTGTCAGATGGATAGATTGTAAAAATTTTCTCCCATTCTGTAGGTTGCCTGTTCATTCTGATGATAGTTTGTTTTGCTGTGCAGAAGCTCTTTAGTTTAATTGGATCCCATTTGCCTATTTTGGCTTTTGTTGTCAATGCCTTTGGTGTTTTAGTCATGAAGTCTTTGCCCATGCCTATGTCCTGAATGGTATTGCCTAGGTTTTCTTCTAGGATTTTTGTGGTTTTAGGTCTTATGTTTAAGTCTTTAATCCATCTTTATTAGTTAATTTTGGTATAAGGTGTGAGGAAGCGATCCAGTTTCAGTTTTCTGCATATGGCTAGCCAGTTTTCCCAACACCATTTATTTAATAGGGAATCCTTTACCCATTGCTTGTTCTTGTCAGGTTTGTCAAAGATCAGATGGTTGTAGATGTGTAGCATTATTTCCGTGGCCTCTATTCTTTTCCATTGGTCTATTTATCTGTCTGTTATCTAAACCATGCTGTTTTGGTTACTGTAGCCTTGTAGTATAGTTTGAAGTCAGGTAGCGTGATGCCTCCAGCTTTGTTCTTTTGGCTTAGGATTGTCTTGGCTATGCGGGCTCTTTTTTGTTTCCACGTGAAATTTAAAGTAGTTTTTTCCAATTCTGTGAAGAAAGTCAATGGTAGCTTTGTGGGGATAGCACTGCATCTATAAATTACTTTGCACAGTACGTCCATTTTCATGATGTTGATTCTTCCAATCCATGAGCATGAAATGCTTTTCCATTTGTTTGTGTCCTCTTTTATTTCACTGAGCAGTGGTTTGTAGTTCTGCTCGAAGAGGTCCTTCACTTCTCTTGTAAGTTGGATTCCTAGGTATTTGATTCTCTCTGTAGCTATTGTGAATGGGAGGTCACTTATGATTTGGCTCTCTGTTTCTCTGTTATTGGTGTATAGGAATGCTTGTGACTTTTGTACATTGATTTTGTATCCTGAGACTTTGCTGAAGTTGTTTCTCACCTTAAGGAGATTTTGGACTGAGACAATAGGGTTTTCTACATATACAGTCATGTCATCTGCAAACAGAGACAATTTGACTTTCTTTTTTCCTAATTGAATACCTTTATTTTTTTCTCTTTCCTGATGCCCTGGCCAGAACTTCCAATACTATGTTGAGTAGTAGTGATGAGAGAGGGCATCCTTGTCTTGTGCTCGTTTTCAAAGGGAGTGCTTCCAGTTTTTGCCCATTCATTATGATGTTGACTGTGGGTTTGTCATAAATAGCTCTTAAGTTTTTAGCATGAAGACCTATTGAATTTTGTCTAAGACCTTTTCTGCATCTATTGAGGTAATCATGTGGTTTTTGTCATTGGTTCTGTTTATGTGATGGATTATGTTTATTGATTTCCATATGTTGAACCAGCCTTGCATCCCAAGGATGAAGCCAACTTGATCGTGGGGGATAAGTTTTTGATGTGCTGCTAGATTCTGTTTGCTAGTATTTTATTGAGGATTTTCGCATAGATGTTCATCGGGGGTATTGGCCTAAAATTTTCTTTTTTTGTTGTGTCTCTGCCAGGTATTGGTATCAGGATCATGTTGGTCATATAAAATGAGTTAGGGATGATTCCCTCTTTTTTTGTTGTTTGGAATAGTTTCAGAAGAACGGTACTGGCTCCTCTTTGTACCTCTGGCACTGAAAGAGATAGAGACATGAAAAATCCTTCAGGAAATCAATGAATCCATGAGTTGGTTTTTTGAAAAGATCAACAAAATAGACCAGTAGCCTGATTAATAAAGAATAAAAGAGAAAAGAATCAAATAGATGTAATAACAAATGATAAAGGGGATATCACCACCAAGCCCACGGAAATATAAACTACCATCAGAGAATACTATAAACACCTCTATGCAAATCAACTAGAAAATCTAGAAGAAATGGATAAATTCCTGGACACATACACCCTCCCAAGACTAAACCAGGAAGAAGTCAAATCCATGAATAAACCAATAATAAGTTCTGAAATTGAAGCAGCAATTAATAGCTTACCAACCAAAAAAATCCAGGACCAGATGGATTCACAGCTAAATTCTACCAGAGGTATAATTTTTATTTTTCAATTATATATGTACCTCAATAAACTTCAGGAAAAAAGGTTATGTGATTATTTTCACAACTTATAATTATGTATTCTCTCTCCTTAATTCCAAATTTTTATTTATTTTCTTATTTTTAAACAATTTATTACATTTATAGTCTATTTGTGGACCATCAATGTATTAGTTCTGAGATTTCTGTTTAAATGAATTCAATGCTTTCTCTCAGGCCTTTTTCACACTTTCCCAGGTCAAGTTATTTATTATAAGTTCTTTTAGTTTGTTAGATTTTATTTTCAGAAGAATTCACAGGTGTGAGTTTTCTTCATATCTTTCTTTTCTGAGAATGAAGTTTCTCTTCCTTTATACTCACTCAACAACTTGGCTGGAAGTAAGATTACTGGGTCAACCTCTTCCTTAAATTTGAGAACAAATCTTGTCTTTGGGAACTGAGTGTTCCTAGAGAGAAAAATGAGCCAGCCTGATTAATCTCACTCAAAAAACAAGCGTCCAACTTTCTTCCTCAGTTTTTCCTGGCAAACACTGTAAAAACAAATTATCTCTTCATCTTAGGAAAAACAAATCATATACTTCAGCTCCACATATATTTCCTTTTACATTTATTAGAGCATCACTTTGAGGATAACGTTATTCTTATGTTAGATATTTTTATCTGTCAGTTATAGCATCTTTTATCTTATAGCTTTGATTTGTCTGTTTTCTTGTAGCCTGTGACAATCTTTGGAGCTTCTAATTTTGTCTTTTAATACTCTATCCCTCCAGACTGTTTTCAACTGAAAAAACCAGACTGGTTTTTTTCAACTTTACATTAGATGAACATACCTTGTATAATCTTCATCTAAGTTACGATAAACATTGGCCAAAACAGAATCTTATTGCAAGTTTAGATACTTTGATCTTTTTAAAAAAATTGATTCAATTACATAAATTGTACTTTAATAAATACCATATTTTCTATCTGTTATTTTGCACAATATTGTAACAATCGATTTTGTCAAATGTCTTGGTGAATTTAAATTTCCATTAATTGCTTTCTCTGTTCTATTAATTAAGTAATCTTATCAGACAGGATTAATTTATTTTTGGTGAGCCCCTAGTAATCTCTGCTTCCACTTCTAGGTACTCAAAAACCATTTCTTCAATAATGTTTCCTAAAAACCTATTTAACATTGACATCACATGTAATAATTGATATTTTATGAGATGACACCTAGCTTTTTAGATAATCTGAAGACATTTCCTTGTCTTCAGTCTCCTAATAATTCTCCCATTCTACACGAAAAATGTAAAACTCAAATTTAAAAACTCTGGAAGACAGCCTAGGCAATATCATTCTGGACATAAGAACCAGCAAAGATTTCATGGTGATGATGGCATTAGCAATTGCAACAAAAGAAAAAATTGATATCTAAATAACTAAAGAGCTTCTGCCCAGCAAAAGAAACTATCAACAGAGTAAACAACCTACAGAATAAGAGAAAAAGCTCAATATCACTGATCATTAGAGAAGTGCTAATTAAAATCACAATGAGATACCATCTCACACCAGTCAGAATGGCTACTATTAAAAAGCTAAAACAAAACAAAAAAACCAACAGATGCTGGTGATATTTTGTAGAAAAGGGAACACTTATATACTGTTGGGGGGAGTGTTAATTAGTTCAACCATTGTAGAAAGCAGTGTGGTGATTCCTCAAAGAGCTAAAAGCAGAACTACCATTTGACCCAGCAATTCCATTGCTGGTTATATAACCAAAGGGATATAAATTGTTCTATCACAAAGACACATGCACACATATGTTCACTGCAGCACTATTCATAATAGCAAAGTCATGGGATCAACCTAAATGCCCATCAATGGTAGACTGGATAAGGAAAATGTGGTATATATATATATATATATATACACCATCGAATACTATGCAGTCATAAAAAAGAATGAGATCATGTCTTTTGCAGAAACATGCATGGAGCTGGAGGTCATTATCCTTCGGAAACTAATGCATGAACAGTAAACCACATACCACAAGTTCTCACTTATAAGTTGGAGCTAAATGATGAGAACACAAGGACAGAAAGAGGGGAGGAACAGACACCAGGGCCTACCTGAGGGTGAAGGGTGGGAGGAAGGAGAGGAGCAGAAAAAATAACTATTGGGTACTGGGCTTAGTACATGGATGATGAAATAATTTGTACAACAAATCCCCGTGACACAGGTTAACCTATATAAAAACCCTGCCCATGCATTCTAAAACCTAAAACGAAAGTTTTTTTTATAAAGTCTCATCTATGTTTGTTCTTTATTTATTTTTTTAAAATGAGTATTTCAATTCAGTTTCAGAAAAAAAGGGTACATGACTTCGATGAGAAAGCATAAAATTAAGAGGCTTTTCTGGAAATCCAAGAAAAAGAAATAACCATTAATATGTTCAATGATAATTTTCTGGATCTTATTCTTGTGTCAAAAGCTATATATTTTCTCCTCAAAAGCAGCTGCTCCAAGAACTAACTAGCTCTGTTTATCTCCCTCTAGCTGGGACAGACTAATTCCCCTCCACCCCCCACCTCTCTTCTTTCAATAACACTACGTAGGTGTTAATGGCCTGGGCTCTCACCAATGAACAGAATTGTCCTTTAAGCCAGCAACCCACAGGCAGTGGCACCCAAAGCCTCACCCCCAGTCCCCAGGGCAGAAGCCACAGAGCTGGCATTGTTTCCACTGTCTCAGGAAGAAGGAGCCAAAAGCTGACCCTCAGCACAAATCAAAGCCCAATACCGAGAAAGAATAACTGCTTTTAGGCCGAGAGTAGGCAAGCTGTGGGCAAAAAATGAGATTTTTTACAGCCACTCCATCTTTAGAAACAAGGGGAAAACTAGACACTTTTCCACTATTATGGTCTGCAAGGTAGTCTACTGCTCCAAGGGGATCTGAAAGTACAAAAGGATCTAAGCAAGTATGAACTTTTTCCAGGCTGGAGATAAGAATGACAAACAGAAAGATGGGTGAATGTAATAAGGTGTAGGAAGGTGATGCTGGAAACCTCCATTCTTCACATGGCTGCCAGCCCCATAGAGGACAACACAGTAAGAACCAGGACAACCACTCCAGACTGGTATAGCTGGGGAATCTTCAGCCCTTTTCCTAGGTCCCACATCAAGTGTCGGATCCCATTCCAGGTATGATACATGAGAGGGAAGACGAGTGCAAACTTAGCTGTGTGGATCAATGCTGGCCCCAGACACAGGGACTTCACAAGTTCCAAATAAGATGGCTGCACTCTTGCTGAGACATGTTGGTCGTCATTGCCTCTGAGCCCACTTTAGCCCTCAGCTCTATGTCAGAAATGCTGTTCCTTTGGGAACCACGGCCAAAGAAGAGATGGAGCAGTTCTGGAATAAGAATATAGGTTCAAACCGTCCTGTATCTCCCCACATCACTATCTACAGTTGATCTCTTCCCACGGTGATGTCCATCTGCCACCGTGGCACTGGTATCGCTTTGAGTGCAGGGGTCTCTCTTTTTGGCATGTCGGCCCTGTTACTCCCTGGGGTCTTTATTTTCTTTAAACACCAATGAGGCTGGGCCAGGAAATGAGAACTGCTTATTTCCCCCTCAGCCTAAATCGATCAAATTGAAAACTCATTTTTATTAGCCATGTCATAAAAGTAAGAAGATTCAGATTTTGAATCTCCCCCTGAAAAAAATGTTTATCTTAATGTCTCTCAATTATCTGATATTTCTTGTCTCCCCACTAAACCATAAGCTTTTTGATAGCAGGCATAGTTGTCTTCTTCTTCTTCTTCTTCTTCTTATTATTATTATTATTATTTGTGGTGGTGTTCTCAGTGCTCATCACATCACAGTGCCTGACCCATCACAAATACTCAACAGAGAGTTGTTGGGGAAATGAATTACTCAAGAAGTTTGGAAATATAAAAACAGGCTTTTTTGGATTAGGCTAGCTACTGACTGAACTACCACTACTCACTGACCAACTCTCTAAAGCATTATTACTTTAAATGAATTATGTTCCAAGGTCTAACCAACTAACTTTCAAAATATAACTCATTTGTCTTCTGAATAATTTCTCAAATTTATTTAATTTATTTGGGGACATTTGAATTGCCTGTTTTTTCATAATCTTTGTTTTTTTTTAGCCCAGGTATAGATCAGCAGTATAGTAATAGAAGGGATGAACAAGTGGCAAAGGAGAAAATAATGAGAATGAAGAC
Source organism: Colobus angolensis palliatus (assembly GCF_000951035.1). Taxonomy (NCBI): domain Eukaryota; kingdom Metazoa; phylum Chordata; class Mammalia; order Primates; family Cercopithecidae; genus Colobus; species Colobus angolensis. The sequence continues at coordinate 836,045 of NW_012117188.1, forward strand.
TGACTGCATTGTTTGGTGAAAGAGCATTCTAACTGCACAGAACTCTATGCTAACTTTGAAGACATACCAAAACATAAAACCAGGTTGGTAAATAGACTCACTGGGCCATCAGGCTACCTCAGATCATGGATCTTGGGTTGTGTGTGACTTTTCAGCATCCAGTGCTTTTTTATTTTCATGACCTTTAATCTTGGCATTATAATACTATACAAAACATTATTGAAAAACAGGACCCTCAAACGTATTGTTTCTTAGTCTTGAGAACACTCTTCTAGGTATTTTGAAATATACAATAAATTATTGGTAGTGTTTGAGGTAATATATATTCCAATTACCCTGATTTGATCATTTCACATAATATGTATCAAACTATCATATGCACCCCATAAATATGTACAATTATTATGTATCAATTTAAAAAATAAAACCCTATATAGTATCCAGAAAATGCCTTTTGGCAAAATACAAATTGTAGCAATTATTCTAAAGGGATGTAGCTGTGGGTACCACAGACATGTGTTTTTGAACTGTTGATTGAAGTCATTTGGAATCAGATTTCAGATAGACCTCATTTTGTCTAGAAACTAAGGTTGACTGGCTGCAGACTGCCTTCCTTCTAAGAGCAAGTCTTAATCTGAAACTTTCATCATTTGTAGCTTCTCGAATATCCACTTTATATGCAAGTTCTGAAGTGCTGTCTTGACAGGCAGGAAAGAAGAAATTGAACCATAGAAAATTGAGAACAAGTTTCCAATTTATAATAGCCTTAGCTAGAAAAGATTGCTAACTGGTGATTCAACAGAAAAGCCCTAGAACCTAACTTTTCAGTGCCATTCTAGAGTTCACTTACTTCTCAGTAGCTAATGGAAAATATGTTTCACACCCAACTTCAGACCACAGCTCCTTCTCACACAGAAACAAACTCTCCTGCTGATAATAAAACCAAATTGCTGCTGTAGATTTTTTGCTATGCAAAGTAATAAATAATATTTTTGGAGAGTTATGAGTCCAGTGTTAAAAGCAGATCTTGTAGCCAGCCATGGAGCCCTGGGAGGCCTATTTCCAGTCCTGAAAAACACCTGTAGAACTCAGTGAATAGGATGGAAGAATTTGGAAATACAGCTGCAAGGAAAAGAAATAAGCCTGATGACACAACAAGGGCTCTGCGTGGGAGTGTTAGATTAATTGGAGATGTGGAGAGCTGTAGACAGTTTGTTGAAAGGGGATGTCCACAGATCCTGCCAAAGCTGTATATTTTAAAAAGCACAGTTCAGAATAATGTCAATTATAATGAACATTATTGCTATTTTGTGTTCTGAGTAAAAAAATAAAAACCAAACTCAGAGACAAATTTGGTGAATTATAGATTATTCTTAAAGAAATGAAGCATTGTTTCTTTCAGACCACTTAATTTCATAGCTGCCAGGCTTGCTGGTGTGAATAAATGAGGGCCATTTACCATTCCCACATCAAGACACCACTGGTTCCACAAGCCATTTTCTCCATAAACAGGGACTTTTCACTGCCTGAATGATCACAAATTCCAAGTAAAAGAAACCTACAGCATAAAGTGGAACAGTAGCTACATAAGGTGACATGCTTGCCAAGCCTTGCATATTTTAAAGGATTACATAGAAAGTGTTATGAGCCTGGTATTCTATAAATCTGCCTTGGATTGGTTAAAGTTCAGATCTTAAAATAGGAAGAGGCCTTAATCTAATTTTAATTCAAATAGATACATGATGTGGGACTTCACACTCTGTCCTTAAAAGCAGATATCTCATTTCTATTCAAACATCTATTTGTGCTAGGAAATTTACTCAACCTTTTTTTTTCTCCTTTTCAGACAAAGCCTCTGTCACCCATGCTACAGCACAGTGACACGATCATAGCTCACTACAGCCTTGAACACTGCAGCCTCCTGAGTAGCAGAGACTACAGGGGCACCACCACACCTGGTTAATTTTTTCATTTTTTTTTGTAGAGACAGGGTCCCACTGTGTTGTCCATGTTGATCTCAAACTGCTCACCCCAAGCCGTCAAACCATCTCTGGCCTCCCAAAATGCTGGGATTACAGCCATGAACCACTGCACCTGGCCTACTCTCCCTTTTTGATTGTTAGTGATTTTATTGACATTGAGCAAAAGTATTATCTTTATAAGCCAGGCATTATTCTATATATTTTAGAGATAGCTCATTTGATCCTCACAACACTATGAGGTACATCGCAACATTGTCACCATTTTACTGAGGCACAGTGAAGTTAAGTAGCTTATCTGAGGATATGCAGCTAGTAAGGGCCAGAACTGGGGATTCAAAACACGGTGGCCTATCGTTGGTAGAGCAAAAAAATATAAATAAATGCCACAATAAAGTATTGCACTCCTAGGGTTTCTCCAGGAAGTGCGTGCATCAGAATCATCCTGGAGAAGCTATTTCAGGAGATGACTTCCAGCATTTGCAGTTGCAAAAGATTCTCAGCTGATTCAAAATACATCCCACATTGAAGTGTAGTGTAGATTCTCCAAAAAGCCAATTATATTTCTCTCTTTTTTCAGCCCCTAGCAAATTAAAATGAAAAACAAACCCAAGCAAATTCTTCCAGATGAGGTATATCTTAATATCTATGGTTATTAAAATTTATAGATTAAGTAAATAATAATCAATTATAAGAAAAGTGAGCATTTAATTAATATTTGGTTTAATAAGTATTTGATTAATACTTTACTATATTTTTATGCATTAATGATCTCATGTGGTTCTCACAGCAACCCTATGAGGTAGCTTGTTGTTATCATGAATAAAGATGAAGAAAACAAGTATCAAAGACACTAAGACTTACTCATGGTTTGATAAGTAGAAGGAGAAAATAACAATTGTTTCATTATTTTAGGTAAAAATACTTTTTAATGTTTATTTCTTACAGCTTTTTTAAAACTTCTAATTGCTTTGCTTGTAAAAACACATCATCTCACTTACAATAAACTGTTCATTGTGTTTAAGCAAACAAACAAAAAGCAGGGTGGCCTGGCCCTAGAGTCTGTGCTCCCAAGCACCAGACATATTGCCAAAATGTGTCACCCTATACCCTTGACATGTGTTGCCGCAGTGGTCTTCATATCAATATCTGTTATTGCTTTTAATGCATTCTGCAATTACATCACTGTTATATGCATATTAAACAATTCTCTAAGAAGTCTAAAAAGAAGGAACAAGCACAAAAGAAAATGCTTTTTTTTTTTGAACACACTTTTTATTTTCCTGTAGAGATTAAAGGGTAGAAGTTAGCACAAAAATATTTTAGTTCAATATGATGAACAAATAAAATATACCTTTTTAATATTTATTAATTTATTTTATTAATATTAATATTCTATGCTGTGCAAACATACAATGAATAATTTGAGAAGTAAACGTGCCCTCCTTCACAAAAGTAACCTAAACAGAGGTTTGAATAATAATTCAAGGGATGCTGTTGAAGGCATTACAGTGTTTGGTTGTAAGTTGGGCTCAGTGAACTCAGAGGTTCATATGACATAATTTTTGCTGCTATAATCGTACGGCTACACCTTTACTGGGTAGCAGGAAGGTTTCCCTCATTTATCGTCTTGCTCCATATCTGTCAGTTTTGATATGTCCACTGTAGCATTCTTTCATTCAGGGTGTGCTGGGATATCAGACTAAAAACAACACACCAAAATAGGTCACAAATTCCAAAAAGGTTACAGCAAATTAACAGTACAGTGTTTTGGTATTCCTCTGAACACAATAAACTAGACAGACTTCAACAATATCTGAGATTTCTCAGTTATAGCAAAACTCTTTTGCAACTTCATTTTTGGAACTTAACACTGTTGCTAATATGCGCACCTTGATGTCTAGAAATTTTAGTGGTCTATTTTGGTAATAGGCTGTACTTTGGTAATTCTTCACTCGGAGTCTGAGAGACTTCAGAGTCTTTTTAATTTGCTTAACTTTGGGCCAATTATTGTCCAACTGTGCATTCTTATTTTTGCCACCATCAGACTCTCAAAGAGGAGGTTCAGAAAAGTTTGGGAATCACTGTAGTGTATTAGATTTAGGCAAGGATTTGATGTCAGGTTCAGCATGTCCCAGGATAGAAAGAGCTGCTTCCAGTTACTGTGGAACTTTATCTAGAAAGAGACAACTTCAGATGAATGTTTCAAGGTAGTCACATTTACGATGCAGTAGGAGTGCAAGTTCAGGTCCTACTTTGTAAAATGTATGGGGAAATGTGGCAAGATGAGCAAATGAATGAAGAAACATGTGGCCCTTGGGTCAGAAAGACTAAGTTGCCTTTAGAGGTGTGAGTGAATTCAAAAAGTTCAAGGGAAATTAGGTCAAAGGTTCAAATTCCCTTCTTTGATAGAAATATTTCTGTTAAGGAACACTAAAATTCCAACTTTCAGTTGAAATTAACCTTTGGAAAGAAGTACTTGAAAAGGGGAGTCCTGGATTCTAGCAATAGGTTTTGATTAGGTAGTAGTAGGTTCCAGTAACTTAATTTGATTAGGTCTTATTTAAATGCTAAGATTAATTTCTAGTTGTTGTCACTCTCAGACTGCTTACAAATGTAATATTTTTGTATGCTGAGCAATTAAAGAGTGATTTCAAGTCATTTTTTCTCAAGAGTAACTGAATATAAAGGCACATTTGTTTTCTAAATGTTTTCTAAATTTGTTTTCTAAATAGCAAATTTTGTTACTTTTAGATTTGGAAAATATTTCTTTTTCTTGTATTTTTCACCTCTGAGAAGACTTCAGTTTGCTAGATCTACAGTAATAATGAATGTAATTACATTTCAATATCTAATTTTACCTCAATGGCGTCACAGCATAGATAATGTTTCACAGTCTGCTTTGATAACTAGAAACATCTTAGACTCCTTAGGACTCAGAAATGACTAAATTTTGCATAAGTGCTCATTTTACTCTGTAATGTCTACCATTGTCCATAAGTCTGAAAAAGATAATTTTGTCCAACTAAAAAGAGACATCTAGGGAAATATTCATGGGTAATTAGGTGCAGCTTTTAAAACTCAACATATGTTTCACTTAAGTTGGTCTCATAATTTGAGGCTTCCACTCTGTGCTTAAATCAAGATGACTAGATGGCATTTTAAAAAGGATCTGAGCCTATGATGATGCCAAAAGAATTGTGTATTGAGAGACCCAGGCATTAAGCACATCCATTCTGCAACATATAGGCAACAATTATAAAATAGAATGGCAGTGCTCAGTTCTTAAGCTCCCCATGGCACGTGACTGTAACTGGATACTAGCTGCAATAAAAATGACCTAAATGTTAAATGCCTTTACAAAGACAATCACAAGTAGCCTGGCTTAAATTTCTCTCCAGTTCCCTGTGCCAGCTCATCCTAACATATTCTTCTTTCTTTGCCAGTTCCCCTTTGAAGTCCCAGCCTCCCTTGAGGATGAGGTTACAGGGTTCCCACAAATACAAAATCAACTAAAAATATTGGTCTATCCATTACTATAATTTAAACCTAGGAAAAAAGTTTGACTAGTAGTCATGGGAAGAAGAAATTTAGATAGAATTACTTTTATTTCTAAATTGTCTTTACAAAATTTATATTTCAACTGAATGAGTACCCATGCCATCATGGCATTTTCATTATACTTGTAAAAAAGAAGAATGTCTTGAGACCAGAAGTCAGAAAACAGCCTGGGCAGCATAGTCAGACTTCATGTCTACAAAAATAAAAATGTTATACTTAGTAGGCGTGGTGATATGTGCCTGTAGTCACAGCTACTGAGGAGGCTGAGGCGGGAGGATTGCTTGAGCCCAGGAGGTCAACATTACAGTAAACTACGTTGTGCCACTACACTCCAGCTTGGGTGACAGAGCAAAACCCTATCTTTAAATAAATAAAATAAAATAAGAGACTTAGCTCTAAAGTGAGGGAGTAGAAGGCTTAGGAGAATATTGTCCTTGGAAATGCCACTCTGATGCACCATCTGCAATCTTCAAGTTTTTCTTCTTTTAACCTGCATGCACTCAGCATGCCAGAATATTTTTCCCAGTTCTTCCTTCTCTTCCTTTTTCTCTCCTTTCTCTTCTCTCTGTTGTTCTCCATTGCTCAAACATGGCGAAGTTTGAACAAAAAGGAAATAAGGAAACATTCCTTTCTTCAAGTCTTTGGTTTCATCTTCTACAATAAATCTTGGACAGAAGCTCTTCACAGGGCATGGATCATGTATTCCTAGAGAAGCTACTAGCATTTTGGTCTCTGAAGTCCATGTATTCATGCTTTCAAATACTTACTGAGCGCCCCTCTATTTCCAGGGATACATAAGGATACATGCTGCTGCCTAAGAGGTGCACTGCCTAATATCTCTTCCATAACATGAAAACCAGGTCTTAAAATAAGGAACAAAGAACAACAAAAATAGAATTGGTATGATTGCTTATTTCCCCTCCCCCCAGATATCAAATCTTACCATGTCAGTATCTACTACTTTGGAGTCTGGACGACACTGAATGGATAAATGGATGGATGGATGGACGGATGGATGGATGGATGGATTAATGAACATTGTTGACTGAGATTCAACATCCTTGCCAATTAATCCTGCTTCTTCCAAAAGGGAGCCTACGCTTGTAAGAAATCAGTATAGAAAATCTCAGAGCTTTCTGATGGAATTATATATATATATACACACATATAATTCCAGATGTAAACATAGATATGTATGATTGTACATACCTGTACAAGTATATAAACACATGTATTTTTTACATGCACATTTATGTATTTAGGTATATATAGGCATATATAATTACATAATAATTTCTAATACTCTATAGTTTATGGGAGCAGTTTTACTCCTTAATTTTTCAGGAGTTTTAGGTGACTTTGTCCAAGAAGACAGAGTTAATGTAAAAGCTGAGACTAGACTCTGATCCCTGGGCTTAATAACACAATGCTTTTACTTCTAGGTGTTTCACTTCCATCACTTTGGACATGTTTTCTCCTTTCTGAGAGAAAGGAGAACATTCCTGGAGTCCATCTCAGGCCCCTTTAAACATATTTGAGATAAGTTAATAATTATTGTTCTTCTAATTTGGCCCCAGAAAGATAGCAGCTGATTTTTTCAAAGACATGCAGATGATGTAGAATTAGAATTTCTCATGATGGAAGAAATGGACAATTCTTTGTCATAAATAAAGAATATTATGTCTGGGACATTTTCACATTTTTGCAAGTCTAAATTAAGCTGGTCCTTCTCAAAGGGATGTGCTGTGGAATATGAGGAGAAATAAGAATTTGTCATATTGAGACATGAGAATTGTTGGTATCTCATAGACTTTTTCTAACCAGCTACAAAACTTATGAAGGAAAAACTGTATAACTTTATTAAAATGTATCTATAAAGAAGTCATTTTAAAGTAAGCAAGATTTGAGGTCCTAAAGCCATCAGAGTGTTGGAATTGGCAGAAGGTACTGAAACAGTTTGAAATCGCACACATTTACCCTGAATTCTATAGAACTAAATAAAAGCTATCAAGGGTTACTTGTGCAGATCTAAGCCTGAGCTATACCAGTTTATTGACATCTAGACTGAAAAAAATGGAATCTGACTGCCTCACTGAGTCTCAGTCACTGGACAGTGTCCTGTCCAGATATCAGGGCTCTAGCTCCTTAATTCCTACCCAGGTCAGCCCTCCTGTTTCTCCTATGTGCTACAACATGAGAGGTCAAGCAATATCAAGTCCTGAGGTGAAAACTAATGCTGATGTAAGCAGTTACATGAAAAATAGAAAGGTGCAAACTTGTTTACTGTGCCTGTCCCTTGTCCATCCTCCATAGTGTAAAGAAATCTGTCTATCCCAGTACCTTCCTTCCTAAGCAGCCATATTTTGAATCATGCTGTCCTCCTTCCCATTCGTGTTCCCACCCACTCCCAACACAATTTATTAGACCAGAGATGGCAATCTGACCCACAGGATGGCCAACTTGGAAAAACACAAACACTCAAATACTCAAACAAATGACTGACTTAGCTAGTTAGATTCCCAGTTTGGAAAACTGAATGGAAACCAAAGAAAGAAATAGCTATTGGAAAGCAGAAAAACTAGACTATACGAGACAGGTAGAACACTACTTTGTGTTACTAAAAAAAATTTTAAAAAAAAAAAGGCTTTTTATCTCCAGTATCATACCCTGGCATTTTTGTAGTTCATCTACTTTTTACTCTGAGTGTCCTTATAGTAAACTTTCCTTTTTTTGAACTAGCCTGAATGATTCCTTCTTTCCAATCCAAAGATGACTGATTAAGACAATGACAAGGAAGTTATCTCTCAAAATGCATCTGATTATCCTGTGACTATAATTTGACTCTAAGAGTGAAACTTGCAGTTCTTAAATTCCTCCTTCTGCTTATAACTCCCAGAGAGATATATGTCTTCTTGTGAATATCTCTCACTCATGCTCACTGTGTGCCCCTTATTCTTGCATGACAGATTGTGGAGCAAATCTGTCTCTCTTATCCTTAACTAATATGAACCTGGCATTCTACTGTCTTCATGCTCTGCTGGGCCTGAATCTTTAACATGCCTGATAGGATAGCCAGTCCTGTAAATGTTTTTGCTTTAGCTTTGGTTCTTTGTTGCTTTACTGGCAACATAACTTAATTTTCTAGGTTATTCTCAAACATCAGGGACAGAGCTAGTTAGAAATTGATTTTTATAGGTCTCATGCCAGAGATTTTGAACGTATAAGCCTCACATGGACCCCAGAAATCTTTTTTTACCTTGTCTTCAGGTAGTGTTGACACAAGTGATTATTGAATCAAACTTTGAGAAACACTGCTCTGGGACATTGAATCCCAAATCCAGTAGGAAACCAGTGGATTATTATAATACCCAGGAGAGTGTTTTAAATGATCTCTTTCTGGGTCACACCATGGATGTTCTAATTAAATAGTTCTGAATACAAGGATGGAATCATGTTACAAGGTATAATTTCTCCTGTATGTCTCAGAGTGTGGACAATTTTTCTGTGCCATGCTTGTTGCACAAAGTCTTGCTCTTCTCTGGATGTAACAGTCACTATTTCTGGCAGCAGGCAGAGAACCTGCTCATCTGAAAAGTTCCTCAGCCTAAGACTTATATGGTCTTGTCTTTCCCTTCTTGCAGTCGCTAATCATCATTCAAGCATGAATATTACTGCATTTATGGGTTGTTCCTGAATTTGAAAATGTCACACTTGGCCACATGAGAACCATTAGAACTGAATTCAACTTTCTCATTTCATGAGGTATAATTTATGAAGTATCCATCTGGATTCTCAGAACAGTTTCTATTTAAATGCTCTTATCAACATGAATACTTTAGTATTTCCCAAGAGTCTCTTGGAAGTGTGTTAATTTATTGTGGCTCGCTCTTTTGCACAAACATCAACAGAGCAGAAAATGTCACTGGGCAGAGGTGGGGATGGAAGTACTTCCTCAGAGAAGATTACATTTGTTCAAATATTGCCAATTTTTCCTTTCTTAAAGCTATTTTAAGGAAGTAACAGTACAGGTTGCCTTTCAAGTTTACAAAATTACAAATGGTGACAACTTTCAAAGAACACATAATTTATATGCCACTAATTTCTTCCTGTATAGCTACCTCTCAATTTTTTTTTTCTATGTATCCTTCCCAAATAAGCTCCAATACCTGGTTTCTTTGAATTACAAAAGACGGAATCACCTTGGGGGTTCACGTATTCAGCCTAGGGCAGACAGGACTACTTAGTTTCCCAGGACAGAACCAGGAATTGGGTTTAATTTTTCATCAGACAAATCTTAAGACCTAGTTATGCAGATCTTTCTTAATTTTCTTCCTTGAAATTAGAAACATTTTTCTCAACAATTAGTGGTCCAAGGGAATGATCAAGAAATAGTGATTTGGGTAAAACGTCTTAAATTAGTGATTCGTGTTTAACAGGGGTGATGATTGAGAATTTAGTTTAGCTCACCTCAGGATTCAGCCAAATCTGAACAATACTGAACAATCCAGTGGCAGGTATGACCAGACTCTAGGGAATTTGAAATGAGATTCTGAGAATTGAGACCTTCTGCCTCAACAGAAGACTGTAGACCACTTTTACCAATATGACAGTTGTTTCAGAAAATATTTTTTTCTGGGAAAGATAAGACTGTAAGCCAATAAATCCCTTTATTGTTTACTTTAGGACATTCCCACAGATCAATAACAGGAGACACTAATCTGTTCACCTTAGTTACAAAGATTTGCCTCAAGACCCTATGTTTATCTATTCTAAGCTATTTTATTGTTAATTTTTCCTAATCCTAATTGGTTCCTTGACTTAAAAGATCTACTGTAATCCATTTGAACCCAGATGCCATCTGACTTTCCCCTTCTGAAATGCTGCTAAGACTCTGTCAAGGTACTCTTCACCCTTACTGCAGCATGTTATAATAAATGTAGCTGATTTAATGGGTTTCCTGGTGAAATATTAGGTAATTTCACCATTCTTAATTCAGCATAGCTTCTATAATTTAGATAGTCCTTCCAGCATAGAACACATACTTTGACCCATAAGAGATATTGGAAAAGGAGATCTAGCTACATTGGTAAAAGGAAACCCAGTTAGGTAAGCACAGCATAACATTCTGAGAATACAGTGGTACACAATCCAGGTGATCAGTTGGTTTAATATCAAAGTACATCAATTATCCCTCCAAATGGAGATAAGAGGATGGTATCAGACAAGTTCCCAGGTGGACAGCAAGCATAATCAACAGAAATCCACATGGTGACCAGTGAAAAGGAAAAGAGCAGGGACTGTTGGTCTAGAATGCCTGCATCCAAATCCTGACTCTGTCATTTACTAACCATATGACCTTACAAGTTCAATTTCATGCAGATAATTGTTGTACCTGCCTCCTAGGGTGGTTATGAGATGTGTGTGTGTGTGCATGCACATGTTCATGCACATAATACAAAGTACGATATAATGTTTGCCAGTATTTTATATTGTTTATTGGCAAATATCAAATCTAAAGAAATCTTATATTTGAACAAAATAAGGAAAAAAATTAAACATTTATAAGGTGTCTTATAAGGGGTAGGGGACAACTGATGATAGTGAAGGGAAACACCATCTTTATTACTTAGAAGAAGAATGAAACTCTGAAAACAATTTTCTGTAGGCTCCAGAACAAGTATCTAGAAGGCTACTAAGGATCCCTCTCATGAAATGTGGGATTCACCCTGCTGAGTATAAGCAACTTCTAGCAGAAAACGACTGTCCCTACCTAGTTGAGAAGGATGGAGTAGCCACAGCATCGCATGGCTTATTATAAATACTGTAGAAATAAACACAGCATCTCTGGGGGATTCCAGAAGTACCTTGGAATGGGGAGGATTAGGAATTCTTCAGGAAGTTGCAGACATGTATTAGGGATCAATGCCAGAAATATTTGGATACAGGTGCTTCTATAACATCATTTGTATCCAGACTCATAAGTCCTGAAAACATTTTGGGTATGTAAAGATTATCAACACATGTTTATTTAGTACCTTTTAGTTTTCATTTGATGACTACTAACTTTCACATTTTTCATATTGTATGTCATATAATTCTCACCCATTGAGGTAGTGATAATTATTATTAGAATTTACTACAGTTATAAGAATGAGAACATTGAAACTCAAAGATTGTGACAGATGTATTTTCTTACAATGAACACAATGCTATTTCTTTCCCACATGCTCTCTAGACCCTTGCCCCACTTCCTGGGGCAAGAGGTAGTGATTAGTCTCTCCCCCATCCAGAAACTGGGCTGGCCTTTGTGGCTGCCTGGACAAACAGGATGAGACAGAGGTGGCACTGCATAACTCCCAAGGTGGGATCACAAAAAGCAATATGGCTTTTCTCTGGCTGTCTCCATCTCAACACTCGTCCTTGAAATCCAGCCACCATGTCCCAGGGAAGCCTACACCACATGAAAAGTCCACATACAAGTGTTGTAGTCAACAGCCCCAATTAAAGTCTCAGTCAATAATCAACTGCCAGACACATGTGTGAGAAAACCTTCAGATGGTTCCAGTTTCTAGTTTTCAGGCTGCCTCAGTTTATACCAAGTATAACTCTCTCTGCAAAGCCCAGCTCAAATTGCAGGTTCATGAACAAAATAAATATTTATGCACTGTTTTGAGGTAGTTTTCTATGCATCATAAACACCTGGAACAGAGATCAAGCATTTGTGTTTGAAAATCTGAGAACAATGTATTTGTAGGGGGAAAAGTATTTGTATTGAAATATAGGTCAACACAAAGTGCAGCATCTTTCTGTTAGGGCTCTCCTAGCATTTACTATGCACACCATTTATTGATACCTAGCCTATATGTGATATGTGATACTTGCTTATTTTTATTTTTAGGCATTTACACTTTATTTTTCCAGTTACATCATTAGTTCTTTGAGGAATAAACTGTTACTTTTTCATCACAAACTATCTGGATTAATAACTTAAATACATAGCAGCCCTTACCCTATTTACTTTTCTTTCTTTCTCATAGCATATACTTAAATATATTATATAATTTACTTGTTTATGTTTTTATTGTCTGTCTCATATCATGAGCTTCATAAGTGCAGAAGTCTTTGTTTTGTTCACTGACATACTTTATTTAACTAGAATAGTGGCTGGAAAATAGTAGGCAGTCAATATAGTTTTAATAAATAAATGAATAGATGAATTTTTTTCAGAAGACCTCTCTGCATCAAAAAATAATGACAAACTCATTCTTGGGAAAATTACTGAAAGACCTTGAATTGTTTAACTCTCAAAACTTTTACTAATTGGCTATCAGGAGTTTGTTATTAACACCTATCTGTGTAGTTTGAAAACATCTTTTGTTATTCTGTAAGGTGAGAGTAAAAGTTTTTATAAAAATTTTCTTGGTCACAGCAATTTTGTTTTCTACACGATTAAAATAAATGTAACCCAAAAGGTGAAGAATAAGGAAAGAATGTTGAAGAAATGTTTGAAGGAGGCAAGCCAAAAAACCGTGTGTATAATACCATTTTTATTTAAAGTAAATACACTAATTGTGAGTATGTATTTCATAGCTTTTTCCCTCCTTTTTCACATCATGCTGGAGAGAATGCTGTTTACAAAACTTACCTGAGACACCACAAAAACTGAGTCATGATCTGGAAACAGACAAATGCAGAGACTGGGATAAATATGAAGGGAAAAGGGTGGGGGGAGCTCAGCATGGAGCTCTATAGGGAGGGAACAAAGTAATGTGGAAGTGCCCAGAACCCAAGGACAAATGTGACTCAGTGCAGGATTCCCACTTATAGGATGGCGGAAGGGCATTTAAAAATGGAAACATAACAACATTAATTCAAAGATGTTTGTATTTGTGAAAAGCACACCCCACATGAATTCAAAGATGTTTGTATTTGTGAAAAGCACACCTCCTCCTATGTCTCAAATCTTCATTAAAATCTGTCAGCATTTGTGTAAGTCCCCATAGGGTAAGCCAGGATATTAAAGAGAGATAGCATTTGATTACAAAGCAAGAAAATTCTCAGACTTGGTTTATTTAACAGAAGCAGGAACTGCACACTCCTTTTGGAGTCCACTGCACTTGGAGTCCACTGCATTTGGAGTCCACTGTATATGACTCCAAGAAATGTAGCCGTTGTCCCAAGGAATCACTGGAGAGAATAGGAAAGGAGTTCAGTCTCATAAAGCGTGTGTGATTGAGCTAATTCCATTTGAATTTCAAATTATAAGGTAGCATCGGGGCTTAGTTTTCTCTAGGTATTATACATTTCTTTCTATTTCCCTATGGCCCATGTTTTAGAAACCTAATTTTTCTATTTCCATATCCTCTACCTAAAACATTCTATACAAAAATTAGTAAATCTGATATTTTTGGTAAATATCCCAACAATGGGCACAGTATTCAGTAAAATCTCATTTATCCAGGCCCCAAGTAACCATCTTGATTTTCTACGTTTAATAATACTTTGATTTTCTACATTTAATAATAGAAAGAAGAGAATGCTCAAAATTACAGCTGTAGAAGCCAGAGATTTGGTTTGAAAAGTAATTTTACCTGGCTGGGTGCAGTGGCTCACACCTGTAATCCCAGCATTTTGGGAGGCTGAGGCAGTCAGATCACCAGAGGTCAGGAGTTCGAGACCAGCCTGGCCAATATGGTGAAGCCCTGTCTCTACTGAAACTACAAAAATTAGCCAGGCGTGGTGGCAGATGCCTGTAATCCCAGCTACTCGGGGGGCTGAGGCAGGAGAATCACTTGAACCCGGGAGGTAGAGGTTGCAGTGAGCAGAGGTTACATACACCATTGCACTCCAGCCTGGGCAACAAGAGTGAAACTCCGCCTCAAAAAAAAAAAAAAAAGAAAGAAAGAAAGAAAGAAAAGAAAAGAAAATTCTTCTTGCTATATGCCAAGCCCTAGGGAAATAGTTGTAAATATGGTAAATGTGGATTCTAGACACACAAAGTTTACTGGCCATTGCAGAACTTGTCTATTTTGTACAACTTCAAACCTAGGATTGTAAAAAATACATCCAAATACTCCGTCAATGGACCAATTAATTTTTATTTCTACTGAGCCAGAAAGAAAAGCCATTGAATGAATTTAATGCAGAGAAATTTTTTTAAACGCTTTAGAGACCAAGTCTCAAGCCTAACATTTCAATTTTCATTTCACTGAAGAGTCAAAAAAGATAAAAACAATAAATTTAATTAGAATTAGAATTGTGAAGAAAAGATAAGAATGTACTATTTTTTAAGTACTGGCTACTTAACTTGTGGACCAGTACAAAATAAAAATACAAGGCTTTTGTCTAAAAAAACTTATTTAAAACTTAAGACAGTGACAGCAGAGCATTAAGAAAGCAAATAGTCCTTCTAAGCACAGAGCCCTAATGCAAATACAGAGGTTGCACAACCATGAAGCCAGCTCTATCTCTAAGCTCACAATTCATTTAATCTGTTCTAGCATCATATTTGATATTTAACAAAGCAAACACCTAATGGAAGGGAAAATCTAGTTGTAAACAAAAAGGCAAGTAAATAGTATCACCTAAGAAACTGCTACTGAAACTGACAAAAATAAGTGTTTTCATCCAATATTTACAACTGTTAAGTAGCCCCAAAATTCCAAAAATAAGCTTAGTAATGCATTTCATGGCCATGTAGAAATGTAAGGTTTGATGGGTAGTCAGTACGCAGATGCTTACTCCGAAACAAGAAGGAATTATTAAGTATTCCCCTAAATGCAAATGAACCTAACACATTTTACTTTGTACTAAAAAAAGAAAAATTATTTTGGAAATAGAAATTTGTCAGACAAATTTGTAACACAAGAAGCCATCCTGTAAGAGAAGTTGATTGTTAACAAGCAAGGTTTCTTAATTAATTATTGGCAATTTACTGTGTAATTGGATTTAGATAATTGCACAAAACAGATTGGAAATAAGTTATATTTAAGTCTTTTTTTTTTCATTTTAATTTGTGCACATTTTGTGGTTACTCCGTCTATAAATAATTCATTTCCTACCACTCAGGGCTTCAGCCTCTTCATCTGAAAGATGGCCACTATTTCAGAACACATTTATCACTGACTATTGCAGTAAAATGACCATAAGACAAAACGTGGACTTTCTTAATCCACTTGTTTTGTACCCTGGGAAGTTGTATTTGGTTGGCAGCCTTTTCAACATACATTGCTTTCATCTCACATATTTGGTCCAGCTGATTGAATCAATGATATAGGACCGTCATTCATCTTTTAATAAACAATGAAAATCAGGAAGATTAAAAAGTGACAGCTTGAAACAGAACATAAAATACATCTGAAGTAGCAGAAATTGAGTTACCATGGCGTTAACATGATTTTCAAAGGTCTCCAGTCTGGCTTTGGGGCCCCATTTCCTGGCTTGTTTAAAATGAAACCAAGGATCTTAAATGAGGTGCCAGAGAGGCCAAGTCAGTGGCTGAACTAGCTGGGCCTGTGGGCAGAGAGACAGCAAGAGACAGCAAGCAATATATGTTCTGAAGTTCAAAAGAGTTAAGGGTGCAATTTTGATAAAAAATTAAATTACTAAAAATGTGTTTATTTGGTTTTAGGGTTTGAAATGTTATGTCCCTAGTTATCAACTTGAAAAATGTTGTACTATTGAATATTACAATATCTCAATAGTTTGAGATCCCACGAAAATAGACACTGGAATAGACTGGTGGCTTGTTGTAGAGTGTCTTGGGGAAGACAGAGAAGGAAGCAGGACTAGGCTAGAGGAGAAGTTGAACTATCATGTCTTTGCAACAGAGGCCTCAGCCATTCCCACATGGAGTCCTGAGGCTGGTTTGGTTCTTCACATATGTCCCAACTTGAAGGAAAAGGCTAGGTCTTTCTGCCCCAGGAAGGCTTCAGCTGCAAGCAATAAGCAGGCAACACTCCTGACAGGTGGGGGTATGGGTGCCTTGGCACTAAAGAAGGGATGTGGGCCACGCATCCCCGCATCCATGATATTGTTGGGCTCTGTGTCCCTACCCAAATCTCATCTTAAAGTGTAATCCCCACATGCCAAGGAAGGGAGGTGATCGGATCATGGGGGCAGTTCCCCAATGCTGTTCTCACGAGATCTGATGGTTTCATAAGTGTCTGGCATTTCCCCTGCTTGCACTTACTCCTTTCTCCAGCTTGTGAAGAAGGTGCCTGCTTCCTCTTAGTGTTCTACCATGATTCTAAGTTTCCTGAGGCCTCCCTAGCCATGTCCAATGGTGAGTCAATTAAATCTCTTTCCTTTATAAATTATGCAGTCTTGGGTATTTATTTATAGCAGTGTGAAAACAGACTAATACAATTCATTAGAGTTGTGAAAGAAAAATACCTTGGGTCCTTTCAAGCTGGGAACTGCTCAGGGCAAATCTGCCTCCTATTCTATTCAAATCATCCTTTGCTCACAGAGATAGATGCATATTCTGATTGCCTTCTTTGCAAAGACTTATGAAAAACCGAAAGAATGCAACCATCTGTCTCTTACCTACCTGTGACCTGGAAGCCCTCCGTGTGGGGGACCTTGCTTTGACCTGTTTCTGCCTTTTTGGATGGAACTAATAAACTTCTTACATATTGATTGATGGCTCATATCTCCCTAAAATGTATAAAACCAAGCTATGCCCCAACGACCGTTAGGGCACATGTTGTCAGGACATCCTGAGGCTGTCATGGGTGCGTCCTCAACCTTGGCAAGATAAAATTTCTAAATTAACTGAGACCTGTCTCAGATTTTCTTGTTTCGGAGTTCACCCACAGCCCATAGGCCATATTCATCCCACTGCCAATTGTGTAAGTAAAGTTTTATTGCAATATAACCCCACTAATTCATTTACATATTATCTATGGCTGTTTTAAAACAACAGTGGCAGAGATGAATAGATGCGACAGAGGGTATATGGCCCACAAAGCCTAAAATACTAATTATATGAACCTTACAGAACAAGGTTGCTGATACCCACTCAAAATCAACTAGGATTAATTTCTCTAAATTAAATTAAACTTACCACCCCTTTCTCATCTCATCAGCTCCCTGGCCCTTTCATTGTTACTACTGCCAGTGTTTCTCCTACTTGTCTCTCTGATTTAACTAAGTCTAACATATTTCTGGACATTCAGAAGACTGTTAACACGGTCTCCCCCAGTAATACATTTGCAAATCTGTCCGGCTTCCATCTCTATTCCTGGTGATGTTACAATTATCTAAAAAAAAAAAAAAAAAAGTAGAGATAATGAGACTAGAGTCGGGGAGGACCATCCTAGAGGCTTTGTTCAAGCTAAATTTCTACCTATTATCAGCCCCAGTTCCTAATCACTATTCTATGCTCAGCTATGACATCCTCTCTGATTTCTCCCAGTCAAGTCTGCCCTTCTTCCTCTGGACTCCAATAATAATCCTAACCTCTCCCATAATCCTAACCTCTGCCATTTATCCCTTTCTAACTTGGGTAGCAATACTGCAGAATAGAGGCCCAATATTTGTTATGAGTAGATTGAATACAGGTAGTAATTCTCCTCCTTTACTGCCCAAGGGATGGTCAGCAGTCCCCTCCTTTTCCTAGGTCTTGGATTCTTCATATACAGTGTGATAACATCTTAGGAGGCACATGAAGCTACTGTAAATTGTAAAATGCTAAAGAATGAAAACTAATAGTGGTATGGCATTTAGTAGAGATTTATAACTGGAAGAAACACTTCAGGTCCTATAAGCTTTCAGAGTGAAAACTTTGTTGTTTATGTCCATTACTGGACCATGAGATAACAAGAGGGCAGACAGCAATTGTATCTTGTGCATTTTTACATCTTCAGCACATAGAGTACTCAGTACATGGTTATTATATCAAATTGTCCCATTGAAATGAATACAAGATCTGATCCTAATAGTACTGATTATTTGTAATCCATGCACCAAAAATTTTGGTTCAACTCATATTATTTCTCTCTCAATAATGGCTTTAGAATATTCAAAATACTCAAGGATATTCAAGAGGCATCTTAAATTATATTCTCATTGATCAAAATAATTATGAAACTCCTCTTTTGAGTCACCTAACAAGGATGTGGCACATTTTTATAAGACTATCTTGAGTATCAGAAAATATTCATTCTTTGAGGATGAATTTATTTTTAGGAAAATAACCAAAATGATTACAAGCCAAGTATGATTAATAAGGTGATTTATCACAATACATGATAATAAGTTAGTTAGAAATGACACTTTAGAATGAAATAATAAAAATGATGTTATTTCTTGCAAGCCTGATTGAAAGGCAAGTCCAATACAGAAACATTTAAATGTTTGAAGCAACAGAAACAACATTGCAATAAGCACTTATTTTGAAGGGTTCAGGAATTCTTTGGAAGCCTAAGAAGCATCTTTGTAAAATTCCAATCCACTTCTTTAGAGTCACTCATCATTCTGCTAATGAATAATCCATGATATCCTGCTCCAATTGGCAAAGTTGACTAGATGGAAGTCATCGAGTACAGAAATTTTGGTAAGGAATCTGGTCTGACCTAACATCACAGAATTTTCAGATAATTTGATAGTAGGCAAATATTATTGACTTTGTTTTAAAGTGCATCTCTGGGCCTGATTCTCAGATCACAAACTCCTCCTCCATCACGATTCCTATTGGTTCTCATAACCCTCTCACAGTGCTAACATCATAATTTCTATCCCTGTAACCAGGAGTCTCTGACATATCTCTCTGTACCTTTGTGTCTTCCAGATATTTTTCTACCTCCCCAGTTCCTGACTTCTCTCTAGAGTCACATTGTCTACTACAGGAGTAGAGTAGACATCCTCCCCTACAAAGGTGTCTACATCTTAATCCTCAGAATCTGTGACTACATTAGGTTACATGGCAAAAGGGACTTTGCAGATGTGATTAAGGACCTTGAGATGAGGGGGAAATTATTCTGGATTATTCAGAAGGGCCTGTTGTAATCAAAAGCGTCCTTACAAAGGAAAAAAAAAAAAAAGAGGCAGGAGAATTAGAATCAGAGAAAAATAATTGGGACAATGAAATCAGACATTGCAGTGATGTGGCCATGAGCCAAGGAATGTGGGCAGCCTCCAGAAGCTGAACAAATTATCCCTGAAGTCTCTAAAAAGAACACAGCTCTGCCAACACCTTGATTATAGCATTATAGGACTTATTTTGGACTTCTGACCTCAGAACTGTAAGATAAAAATATGTGTTGTTTTGAGCCACTGCTTCCATAGTGATTTGTTATAGCAACAATGGGAAACTAATACAGGCAGCCATTGTTCTCATGGGGCTATTTAAATTTAAATAAACTATAAGTTTATAAAATTAAATTCCCCACTCTAGCTATATTTCAAGCCCTCAATAGAAACCTATGACTGATGTCTGCCATGTTGGAGAGCACATATCCAACAGCATTGAATTGTGCTGTTATAGAGGTCTCTTTGATTCATCCCAGATATTTCACCACTACTGTAGATTTAATAAAGCTAAACTAAATGCCTCCCCTTTAATTTTAAACCTCCTTGTCAATAGTAGTGTCCCAGAAGGCTATCCTACGCAGTAAACACTATCTTGGCTCAAAAAGTTGTTTGTTTGTTTTTTGTTTTTTCATTTTTTTGTTTTGAGATGGAGTCTCACTCTGTTGCCCAAGTTGGAGTGCAATGGTGCGATCTTGACTCACTACATCTGCCTCCCAGGTTCAAGCGATTCTCCTGCCTCAGCCTCCTGAGTATCTGGGATTACAGGTGCCCACCACCACGCCCAGCTAATTTTTTGTACTTTTAGTAAAGATGGGGTTTCACTATGTTGGCCAGGCTGGTCTCGAACTCCTGACCTCATGATCCGCCCTCCTCAGCCTCCCAAAGTGTTGGGATTACAGGCGTGAGCCACCGTGCCTGGCTTGAAAAGTTATTTAATGCAGTTTTTTTCAGGAATCAAATGACAGCCTCAGATAAAAGAAGGAAGAAGTGGCTTAGTCTCACTGTAAGTCCTGCACTTTGTTATCATTGGCCACATGAAAAACACATTATAAAATCATAGAGAATGTTCAAGTGGGGCAGAACTTTAGAGATCTCATGAGGAACCTCTCCTAGTTTTAATTTCAAAGATTTTTCCTTTCCTTTCTATACTGCTATAAGAGTTGGGTTGTTTGATTATTGATATGCTGACACTGGTTTTAAAGCAGAATATGGGATCATGTTTATTTGTGATAATATATCTTGATAAAATATAAGGATACAATATTACAATATCTTGGTATCCTAAGACTAAAGGGAGACATGATGGACTTTTGATTATCCAATTATACTCTGAGTAGAATAAAAACTGGAATAACAATTTCTGGGATTATTTTCCACTGCATCCTACAAAAGAGGAAACTTTGTCTGATTAGAATTTTTTTGATGTGTCAGAGCACTTCACAGTTAAAAAAAGTAGCTGAGAGCCATTAAGCAGTAGCTGAAAACCAACTAAATTTTATTCTTATTTAATATGTTTCTGCCACAGGACACTTTCTCCCCACAGTAAATACAAACCAGGAAGATTTGCTGTCTTAAGAGAAAAAAGACTGTAAAATTCATTCACAAAAAATGAGTTGAACATGATGTGCTAAGCAATGGAAAATGTTCTTTGAAAGATTATGAAATACCTGATTAAGTAGGGCAATTATATAAAAAGTTTATAGAAGTCCATACTGTAAGCCTTAATAATATAAACATATGTCAACACACATGTGATTATGGAGAAAAACCATTACTGTAGGTATCTATTCCTAGTTTATCTATTTTTACAGTCTGAAGAAATTTTTAAAGGTCACAAGACCTTTCTTCAGACTTTGTCACTTAAATACTATTTTCAAATAGCATTTTCCAAACTATCGCCACTTATTTATCTTACAATAAATTCATAGTTTTTTTTCTTTTAATGGAAATATATGTCATTGCATCTTTATCCTCAAATCTGTTCTCTGCACTCTCCTTGTTCCAGTATTATTATATACTATGACTATTATATACTCTGTTCCCCAGACTCTCTTACCTTCCAGTTAAGTTTGGCCACTCAGAGGCTGTGGCAGGAGATTGGAAGTTTGGATAAGGGGAGAAACCACACCATTTTTCTACTGCCCTCTGCTTCAGGTGACATATCTACCAGTGGCTGTGTCTTTTTCATTTGTACGTATCTAGCTACCATGTGTTTTCCATGAGATACTCTTGAATCATTGAAATAAATGCCTAGTGAAGTTTGAGTGTATTTTTATCACCAGTTATTGCAATGACCTTGTCCTGGAAAGTTTCTTAATTTTTTTCAACACTTAACCATATTCTAATGTATCATCAGACACTCACCTTCTTCAGCAGAAAGTGATTTATCACTCTCTGGCCTTCTAGTACATGGCAAGAGGAAAAGTTGATTTACCCTATGAACATCAATTCCTGTATTTTCATAATAAGTTTATTTTTCTAACTCTGAACTAAAAAAAAATGATTCCATCTTTCATGTATTCCCATATCTTATAATTCCCCAGTGACTCTTCATAGAAGACCATTGGAGAAAGCCTATTACAATTCATAATGGAGCTGAGGAAGAAAAAATGAAATTCACTAAATAGCCTTAATATAGGTCACATAAGTGGAGATGAATTTCTAAACTCTTGAAGAAAACCATAAAACCAGTATTTTAAATTATTTTTTGTTTCTATGTTTCTAGGAGTTATTAGTGCCTGGACAGGATCAGTTGCCTTTAATAACTGTTTTACTACATCAGTCATAGGACACTGCCAAAATGCTTTCACCTATAAAAAGTGATCACTAGTTGTAAGGATCCTTTTCTCAGGCCCAGGCAGGGGTGAGGCTTGAGGGACAGCACTGTCTGAGTTGAAATACATATGCAGATTCCTAAGTAGTTCAAAGCAAAGTAGAAGGCAAAGGTGGTTCCTCTGAACTAGGTGTATATATCCTGAGGATATGATAAAAGAGATAACTGGGAGGAGGGAGGAAAAGGAAAGTCTTACACAGAGCTGAAGGGTACTAACTAAAAGGACAGGAAAAAGGCTTCCACTTCTGGCTATTAGTGAGTTATCTCATTTTATATCAAGTCTCCCAATGAGAACAACTATAAATCTAAATAAAATGTTTTTAAGGAAATTTGCTTGAAGGCATTAAAGACTTGAAAGGCCATGATTCCAGAAAGATGTTCAGAGAAACAAGTGCAACACAGAAGAGAAGAAGAGCTCTGCTCTTCTTTTCCAGGTAGAGTATTTTCCCCCTATTCAATGGAGATACGCTCTCAGTGGATGCCTGAAACCACAGGTAGTACTGAACTCTAAACATACTATGATTTTTTCCTATACATATTTACCTATGATAAAATTTAATTTATAAATTAGGCACAGTGAGAGATTAACAATTGAAACCAAAGTACTAGCCTGATTAAGCCTGTCCAACTTAACCCAACTTGCCTGTTTTTAATTGCTTACTTCTAGTTGATCTTAAAACTTACAGCCAAAGGTCACATAGCCAAACAATATATAACTAAATTCCCACTAGCTTCTTTGAGATAACATCTCTGACATATATGTACGGTAGCAGTTGCTTAAAGCTTTCAGGATTTTGAGGGCTGCTTCTATTCAGTTCAAATTAGTTGAAACCACTGACCTGCCAAATGGTTTGTTGAGGTGCCTGAGGAGTGACCTTTGGACATCAGAAGGTCCAGAAGCCCACTCTAATATTATGATAATGCTACCATTTTTTGAACAAGCATCAGGGTTCTGCAAGTGTAATCAAGCTACATGTGAAGAACCACATAGCTTGATTACACTTGCACAACTCTGATTTTCTTACCGTTCCCCCTGCCCCATTTTTTGTCCCCTAAGTGTCCTCAAGTCCTATTTTCAGGGAGGTGGATTTGAGAGCTCTTCTCCAATCTCCTTGCTTGGCAGCCTCACCAATAAACTCTCTCTCTTTTGCAAAATCTGTCATTACAGGGATTGGCTTGCTATGTGCTGGCAGAATGAGCCTGGTTTGGCATCACAGTAACTAATAATAAAATAGAACACTTATAACCATATACTGTAATAAAAGTTACGTGAATGTCTCTCTTTCTCTCTCTCTCTCCCTCTCTCTCTCCCAAAATATCCTATTGTATGTAATATTTTCAGATCATGGTTGACCATGGATAACTGAAACTGCAAAGGGCAAAACCACAGATAAGGGGGGACTACTGCATTTGACAATTCATACATGAAACTAACAATCTGGGAAGCTGGTGAGAGTTTGGCAGTCTTGAGGGATAGAAAAGGAAAAAAAAAAATGGAAGTCTTCTAAGGAGGAAAAACCCTAATAAATTATTTCAGGTTTTCAGTTGGGAATCCTAAAGAACAAAATCCAAGTAATAAAGGAAATTGACCACCTCCCTGTTGGCTCAGTTAAAAACAGATGAAGTGATCTGCCCTCATCTGACTTTCTTCAAGGAGCAAAACAAGTGTTTTTTTAATTTTTCTGGCTGGGCGCGGAGGCTCACACCTCTAATCCCAGCACTTTGGGAGACCGACGTGGGCAGATCACGAGTTCAGGAGATCAAGACCATCCTGGCTAATACAGTGAAACCCCGTCCTCAAAGAAAGAAAGAAAGAGAAAGAGAGAGAGAGAGAGAGAGAAAATATCTGAGAAGAAAAATAATATAATCCAGAACCTCTAATTATCTCTTCAATTTTCTTACTCAATGTTAAGCATACACTCAATTGCCAGGCACACAACAAGACAAGGACAAATTATCTAAAACCAAGAGAAAAAAGAAAAAATATGCAATGAAAAAATTACTACAATGAATAATTTCAGTAGAGAACTAGAACCTATTTTTTAAAAAAAGACTTAAATAGAAATACCAGTACTAAAAAAATAGAATAACCCAATAGACAATTTATAACAGAAGATCAGGCATGGCAGAAGAGAGTATTTTCAAACTAAGATATAATCCCAGTTTGTTATATCCCGACTTAAGTATAGAAAGCAAAAATGATACAAATATAGAAAGCTATTAAGAGACATGTAAGACACAGAGAGGTCTAAAATACATGATTTTAGTTCTAGTAAAAGAAGAGAGAGGATGAGTAGAAGCAATATTAGGTGATGATGGCCAAACATTTTCTGAAATTAATGAAAGACATCAAGTCACAGATTCAAGAAATTCTGCAAATAAACAAGATAAATATAAACAAAACCTACCTAGGCCTATCGTAGTAAAATCACTTAAAATCAAAAGAAATATCACTGGGTCAATTGGATATTCAAATGCAAACAAAGGACAGAAAAGATGTTGAACCCTACTTAATACAATGTATATAGAAAATATCTTCTCCCACTGTCTTTTCACTCTTTTAATGGTGTCTGAGTATGAGTTCTTACTTTTATGCAATTCAATTTACCAATCTTTTCCTTTTATAGTTAATGCTTTCTATATTCTGTTTAAGAAAACTTTGGTTATTACATGGTCATAATCTAATGAGACTAGTGTCCCTGTAAGAAAAGGAAAAGATAACAGGAGTGCACATGCACAGAGTAAACGTCATGTGAGGACACATTGAGAAGTTGACTGTCTTCATTCAGGCTGCTATAATAAAATACCACACATTTGAAGATTTAAACAACAAACATTTATTTCTTACAATTCTGGATGCCAAAATCCTGAGATCAGGATGCCAGCATGGTCAGGTTCTAGTGAGGGTCGTCCTCTGGACTGCATACTGCCAACTTTTCCTTGTATCCTCACATAGCAGAGAGTGAGTCAGCACTCTGGCCTTTTCCTTTCATAAGAGCACTAATTTCATTTGTGAGAACTCCACCTTCATAACCTAATCATCCTCCAAAGGTACATCTCAAAATATCATCACACTGGAAATTCTATTTTAACATATGAGTTTTCAGGACACAAACATTCAGACCATAACAATAGTCATCTGCAAGGTAGGAAGAGAGCACTCACCAGAAACCAGCCCTGCCAGCGCTTGGATCTCCAGCCTCTAGAACTGTGTGAAAATAAATTTCTGTTGTGTAAGCCCCTCAGTCTGTGGTATTCTGTTATGGCAACCCAAGCAGACTAATATATTGTATGACTCTATTCATATATCAAGTATTTTTTAAAGTAATATATGAAATTGGAAATGAAGTCAACTCCCTTCAAGGAAGGAAATTTATAAGGACTATGAAAGTCATAGTGGACTTCTGGGGTGCTGCTAATACTTTATTTCTTGGTCTTAGTGGTGGATACATGAGCACATTTTTGTGAAAATTTTAAGGAAATTTAGATTTATGGTATGTGATGTTCATTGAATGTTTAATTTAAATTTTATTTTAAAAATAAACAAGAAAAAGCAGACTCATTGGGTGAGGGTGGATGACAGATACCAGAAAACTTCAGGGGGAGTGGATAAAATAAAGCACCCCAATTCCCATGGGAATTGATACAAAACAGTTTCCTATGCTCCTTTACTCTTCCATCTCTTTATTTTTCTCTTACTCTTCCAAGCATACGTCCCTTTAGGATAACCTATGGAAGAAGTTGTCAATGGTGTTGGTTATCAAAGGATGAGATGGGAAAAGGCAGTCACTCACCAAAGAGTGTAAGTCAAATTGGTATTATTTTTTAGTATAGTAATGTTTCCAAAAACAATTTACAAAAGTGGATACTGTACAGACTGATTTAATAAACAGGGACCTCTAAATAAGTTCTCATTAAAAATAATTATTTTAAGAAAATACCAACAAAGAATTGATCACCATTTTGGATTCTACATGTCTTATAACATATATGTTTTTTCTTTAGATAAAGCTCTCGGGGGTGACATGAGGAGCTTCTCTTTATTCTTCTGAATGATTGCAAGAAGTTTTGGCAAGAATTTTCCCAGATTAGAAAAAACATAGCACATGTTTTTGGACTTGGGTGTGTAAACATAAACATATGTCAGCTTCAGGAGAGCATCTGTTCTTCACACACCTCTGCTTGAAGCTGCATTCAGCTTCACAGTTATCTCTAGGAACCAATTCTCTTTGAAGGCATCACTCAACAATGTATATTTTACTGAATATTTGGGGGAAAATGGGAAAGCAGTTTTGTGTTAAACGCCTTAAGCAGGCATCCAATAAACATCCCATTCAACCCATCTTTTCTGCACTCAGGCCTCTCTTGGCTTCCTACCACCCTGACATCTTCCCACCCCAATTCTTTCCCCACTTGCTGGCTAAATATCTTTTGTTCCATGGCCTTCCAAAAGCCCAACCACAGACAGCTAACCCTCCTGACAGATACACAGCTTACTGGAAAATGTAGTTGAGTCTTTGCCCCACCCCCTTTATTTCTCCCCATTTTTCTACTGGCTTGACCAGCCTTCAATACCCCACTGGAACCTTGGGCGATAAATTTTTGTCCAATGCATTACATGTATAAGCAGAAGGGTAGAAAACGTCCTTTGCACACTTGCCCTGATTAACAAAAAATTAGCTTAGTATCAGGATTCCTTGGGCTTTAATTTCTCAGTGCTACACATTCCACACAAATTTGAATAACATCTGTGAAATATTTTGGGACACTTAAAAATTGTGGTTATATGAGAATACAAAATGTCATTATTCTTCCGTCTTGCTCTCATAATTCTGGCCTAAATGCAGAAAAGCAATATGGAATTAGCTAATAACAACGCTTGGCCATAGTTAATAGTACAACATGCATACTGTGCAGGTAAAAGAATCTCCTTTTCATATGACATGCATTTAAGAAATACCACTGTCACAATTTGGCTCATGTCCTTGTGATGACTCCCAAACATCGCAGTGACTAAGTTTGACAAATGCTTTTCTTTTGGATAAATCAAAATGCCCTGTGACAAAACTGCTCTGGCCTAATGCAGTGCAGAGGGATCTACTTACATTCTGTGTAAACTGCCATTCTCGGAGAAAAAGTGTTCATACCTGGGTTTCCGCCATTCATCCTATTTTAAAAATTTGAACTGGTTGCTTTCTTTGGTCCCATCTATGTGCTAATTCATTATGGCAGCCCCATGCACTTGCACAGATTATATCAAAGGCACATTTGGCTTTGTCCTGTCGTTTCAATCATCTGTCTATTCAGGCATTCATTCACAAAATGATTGTTGGCTACCTATTATTTACAAGGCTCCTTGCAACAAAGCATCTTTATACCTTCTTATAGGGGTTATAAAGATACACAAGGTAATTCCCCATCTTCATTAAGCTCACATTTAATCAAAAAAGGTATACACACACACACCAAAAAACAACAACAAAACAGACAACTGTAAACAGTAAAGACAAAATAGAAGTAGAAGAGGAGATGGTTTCTTGCCTGAGGCAAGTATGGCAGCCAGAATAATGTTTTCAAAAAGCACATCCAATAATGTCTGCCTTCTGCCTAAATCCCTCATATGATTCTCCATCATATTAAGAAAAAAAAAAAAAAACCTAAGCACTTCAAACCAATACGCCACTTCTTAGCCAGCCTCAAGTTCTGCTCTTCTCTCTTATTCATTACACGTCAGCCACACTGGCCTTCAACTCAAAGAGGATGTTGAACATAGGTTTTTTATAAAATTGCTCACCTGTTGCCTGTCTTGTGTTTACTGTGTCAAAGGGGCCCCACCTGTAACATGTCAACACAGTGGAGTCACCATGAAAATACATTTGGTAAAGAGTTTAAATTCCACAGGGGAAGCAGCAGAGACTTGTGCAGGCGCGTGCGACTCTGTCTGACAACTTTGAAGAGAGCAGTGGATCTCCCAACACGGAAGTTGAGATCTGAGAAGGGACAGACTGCCTGCTCAAGTGGGTCCCTGACCCCTGAGTAGCCTAACTGGGAGACATCCCCCACTA
>NW_012117188.1:868076-891654 GCF_000951035.1 Colobus angolensis palliatus
AGTAGCTGGGATTACAGGCACACACCACCACACCTGTCTTATTTTGGCATTTTTGTAGTAAGAACAACTTGTTCTCCAGGTGAATACCTTTCCACTGTGGCCTTAGGGCCTAAAACCTTCTCCTGTGAACCTGACTACCATTAACGGAGAAGTTTACTTCTTGCAGATGATCTCAGTTCTGTGCTAATGAGCTCTTCTTTCTCCGCTGCTGCCCCCAGACATGGCCGCATAAACCTTCGCCAGCCAACCTTTGCCATGGAGGGCAACCATGGTGAAATCCAGTGCCATTGGCCTTGAACAGAGACGGTGTCCTGGCTGAGAAGTTAGAGGGAGGTCTAGTCTTCACAGCTTTCCAAAATGGTCCCGTCCTGTGTGGCAGGGAGTTTCTAGGGTATTAGAGTTTCAGTTATACTGTAGCCTGATTGATATCCAAACACTCCGTGGAACTTTGTTTCTAGAAAAAAAAAATGTGTGGCTACCAATAAATTCATAAACAAATTGATAGGTAATGATTTTGTAATTTGGGGTAGACTGCCTGGTCCAATGTTTCAAAGCTATTGTAACATACTTATTTTTAAAATAAATCACTGCCCTACCTTAGGTCACTTTCTCCCAACGCCAGAATGACAGTTCAGAATTATAAACGTGAGTAAACTGCAGAATGAAATTTCCGGTGTCTCTGAATGGACTGTGCTCATTGCCCTGTCATTACCCATTGTCTTATCCATCCACTAAGATCTCACTTTCCTCCTTCTGTGACTTCCCCTTCTTTGAATGTCTCTGGGACCTGCTTGATTAGGCACTGCCTTGCGTGGTTTTTTTTTTTTTTTTGAGTTTTGTATTGTGAAGTAGATTTTAAGTGCCATGAGTGAGATGTATTTTATGCTGCTTCTGTATTGGTAGCACCATTTGGCTCACTGTTAGGTGTCCCAATATGAAGCTATGTCTCTCATGTTGAGTTTAGGTGATATCACATGGCTATAAAGGGGTCAGTTCTCCAAGAGGACAAAATAATTCTTAATGTATATTCACTGAGCAGCAAAGCATCAAAACATAAAGCAAAAACAGAATACAACGAAAAATACATGAATTCCATGTTATAGCTGGAGCCTTCAACACCAGTATATCAATAATTGACAAATCTAACAGGCAGAATATCAGTGAGGTCATAGTTGTACTGAGCAGAACCATCAATCAACTGGATGTAACTGACATTGTAGACAATTTATCTAACAACAGCAGGGTAAGAATTCTTCTCAAATTCATGCAGCTCATTCAACAGGATACACCACACTCTAGGCCATAAAACATACCTTAACAAATTTATAAGACTAGAAATCATACAAAGTTTGCTGTAAGACCACAATGAAATTAAAATTTAAGAAAAAAAAAAAAATAAATAAAAAAGAGTTTAAATTCCTAACAGATGTCAGGGAAAGGAAGGAAGAATGTATGGCATGACTTTTGATCACACCCATAGCATTGTACTTTGGTTTTAAAATAGGGCCCTCCCACAATAGCCCCAGAACTCAAAATTAGGAAAGGACTCTCCTGGAAAAGCCTTCTCTGTTTATCTATATTTTAGAAGTTTTACCATTTTAGAAGTGAAATGGTGTTTTTTATAATAACAATAGCAGCTGATTTTTTGAGCTTTTTGCCATGTATGTATGTCAGTCTTTACATATATCATTTAGTTAATTCCCCCAATACTTGTGAAGTAGTGCTACTATTATCATTATCTTCCAAATGAGGCAGCACACTTAGAGAGATCAACACTTTGTTTAAAAAATAATTTGTACCTGGAGTGAGTTTTAAAACCTATACGTCATTTCATATTGATAAAATAAATTTTTGTTAAACCATAGAACAGCTGGATTAGCTAAATCTTTCTGGATTGCTTGTAATTCCAAGGAGCATTTGCACCTATGATGTATATTGAAAACCTAGAAATATAAAACTATTGCAAATGACAGTTCTTCTGTAGGCTTCGACCTGGGGATGAACACATGAACAAACAAACCTGTGGGCAAATTATTTGGATAGATAAAAACTATACCTTGGATTTTTT
This sequence comes from Colobus angolensis palliatus, assembly GCF_000951035.1. Classification (NCBI taxonomy): domain Eukaryota; kingdom Metazoa; phylum Chordata; class Mammalia; order Primates; family Cercopithecidae; genus Colobus; species Colobus angolensis. The sequence goes on from NW_012117188.1 coordinate 870,145, forward strand.
TACAGATTTATTTAAATACAGGTATATATTTTGACAATTTTTAGGAAGGCTTTAGAAATGAATACTGTCACTTTACACTTGATCTTAGCCAAAAGGCCGAGAAGCGATAATACTGTCATTTTAAGTAATAAATAACATGACAAAAATGTAATCGTCTCTCAGTTCTATCGGATCTTAACATTTCTTCAGTGTCTCCACTGGTTGAGGCCACCATTACTCAAGGTAATATGCTACAGTGAGAAAGGACACTCACATCAGGCTTTAACTGAGGCACGAACACCCTAGGTCAGGGGTTCCCAACCCCCAGGCCATGGACTGGTACCAGTCTGTTACCTGTTGGTACAGAGCTGCACAGCAGGCGGCGAACAGTGGGTGAGTGAGCAAAGCTTCGTCTGTATTTACAGCTGCTCCCTGTATTTACAGCTGCTCACATTACCACCAGAGCTCTGCCGTCTGTCAGATCAGTGGTGGTATTAGATTCTCACAGGAGTGCGAACCCTATTTTCAACTGTATATGGGAGGGATCTAGGTTGTGCACTCCTTATGGGAATCTAATGCCTGATAATCTGTCACTGTCTCCCAGCACCTCCAGATGGAACTGTCTAGTGGCAGGAAAACAAGCTCAGGGCTCCCACTGCGTCTATATTATGGTGAGTTGTATGATTAGTGTATTGTATATTACAATGTAATAATAATAGAAATAAATTGCACAATACATGTGATGTGCTTGAATCATCCCCAAACCATACCCCCACCCAACCAGTCTGCGGAAAAATTATTTATAAAACTGGTCCCTGTTGCCAAAAGGGTTGGGGACCATTGCCCTAGGTGTCATTTTTTTCTCATATTTACAGTGTGTAAGATTTTTTGGGGTTGCTTGAGAATCTTATTATTAAGCATTACTTAGGTGAAACACATAAATTAGCATTTTAATCAGTATTCAGGTGATTTAATTTAGTGATCAGAGAGAACATCTTGAAAAATATTGTTCTAGGACATACTCAAAGTACTTCCTTGCTAAGAAAAAGAAAACAAAAATAAACCAAGCAACATCTTCTCATTTGATTAGAGGAACAGAAAAACAGGAACAGAAAAAAAAATCCCATCTTTGGCAGAAAAGGGTTGCCAGATTGAGCAAACAAAAATACAGGACATCCAGTTAAATTTGAATTTCAAGTAAATAACAGTAAATGTTTTTACTATGCGTATGCCCTGTGCAATACTTGGGAGATACTTGTAGTAAAAAAATTATTTGTTACTTAATTAAAATTCAAATTGACCTGGGTATCTAGATTTTATCTGGCAACCCTGTGACAGAGATTCCAATCAAGTTTTCATTCAGTGGATTTTTAAGGCTGTGCTCGTTTGTCTAGGTCTAAGTGGACATTTTAAAAGGAAATAATAGCATTGTTTTATTTTTTACAAAAATATTCAAAAAGAAACACAGAAAAACAAAAACAAAAATTCTGTGTCATTACAGGAGACATGTTGCTAGGTGCTTTCTTCCAGTTGAGTGTAGCTCAGTCTGATAAAGCATACTGAGATAGAATTCACCATCTTGATTCATGTTACCTAGGAGATGATCTATTTTCTGAACCAAGCTGGACTGCCCTCCTCATCACCATGAAGATACCAAAATAAGCTCTCAACAGAGAAGACCTTGATGCTTTTCAAATGGTAAATTTGAAATAAATTTTTTTTATTAAAATAAAAATCCCACCTAAACTTGATACAAGACTTTCAGCCAACTATTAAACAGTTGTAAATGCACAATTCAAAGAGAAAAGCCTCAGAAGTAGAAAATAGCCGGCAAATGTTCTGTAGCTGTTGGTGTGTGAGTAAACTTACTCTCCCTTTCTTTAAAAATGGGGTCATGATTTGTTCTGGTCTGTGGCTTAGATATAGCAGAAAGGGTGTTGGTTGACTGTGAGAATCCAATACACTGAGACATTGTCAGGGTGGAAAAGTCTGCAAACTGAAGACCATCCCAGGCTGGTTGGGGTGGGGGCGTTAAGCTTTTTGCCTTTTAGTGACCCTGGAGGACTCTACCCACTTAGAGTAAGATAGACCTTCAGCAATGGGGAAATGGCTACCTGCACTTTCAAGTTTCCCAGAAGCTAACTCAGGCTTCATCTCCTGATTGAACCTCCTATTCCTCTCCTTGCCAGTGTCAGCAGGGAGGTAAGTGGAGGTGCTGCATGAGGACCCAATCTGGGTCTCCTTACTTCGCCCTGGCAGCATCTCACTGCTCTCACTTTGCCTGGCCCTCAGCTGCCTTACCTGGCTCAGCTCTGTTGGAAGTAACTTTCAGACCCTAGCCAGTTTTACAACCACATCCTACTCCATTTGTCTCAGCAAATCTTTGTAGATGTATTAGTTTGCTAGGGCTGTGTAACAAAGTATAGAAAATGGAGTGGTTTAAACAACATAAGTTTATTGTCTCACAGTTCTGGTGACCAGAAGTCTGATATCTAACAAAACTCTGAAGAATAATCAGATAAACAGTAGTCAGAGGCTTCTACTCCTGGCATACTCAGCAAAAATGTGGAGCAACTCTCAGGACTCACATTTGAACACAAAATGATATGCAAAAGTAAATACATATGGGAGCAAATGAAAATTGAAGCTAGATTGTATATCCTTCTCTTAAATGATGATTTATATACTCACTGTATTTGAGGACACTCACCATGTGTCCAACACTGTGCTAAGCATTTTGTGTATGTTATTTTATCCTCATAACAACTTATGGGCAAGTATTATGATTCCCATTAAAAAAAAATGATGAAATTGAGGCTCAAGACTTGGAGATGAAAGCTACCCAGCTAGGCAGCACTGGAAATGGCTGCAGAAGTCTAGGTGCGTGACCATGGTCTTATCCACTATGCACTGAGGAGGGCTGAATGTGGGCAGGGTGAGTGGAAGAAAGAAAGAAAACAGTGACAGAGAAGGGGGCAACTGTAAAAGACATTGAAAAAGAGGAATTGAGAGAATTGGGAGCAAGCTAGGCTTAAGAGGGAAGAAAAGATTGGCAGGGTTTACTCTGAGGTTTTGAGCTTGTGGGACTACAGAACAATGATAACTTTGACAGAAATAAAAAAGTCCAGAGAGGGAGCAATTGGGGGCAGGAAGGGGGAGAAGGGGTTGAACTCAGTTTCAAACATGCCCAGTTTGGACCTCAAAATCCCAGGAGTAATAGACAGGGAGACCACAGTGCCAGCAGTCCAATAACCCACGGGCAGAGATGCAGAGGAAAAGTCAAGTGTTGCAACAGACAAAGGAGAAGCTGGAAGGAAGTGAGAAACATCAGGTTTAAATTTTCCCAGGCTTGAATTTTGAGAACTTTTTCTTACAAGAAGCCATTTCAATCATGCTTACTGATGATTGATGAGAGGGTGGGGTGAGAATTGTATTTGCTCACCACTGCCTGGTTCAATTTAGTCTTTGGAGATTACATATTATTCCCCCACACTTTTTTCCCTCAAGAAATGCAAAACAAGGTAAATTACAAACTAGCCAAGAAAAATAAAATGCTATTCCTTATTAACTTCCATTAATGTCTGCCTTATTCAGTAAGAATAAAGGGAACTTAGCATTTTTCTTTCTCTTATTACTGGTTTGTTGTGAGATATTGAGTGCTTACTATAATTTCTGCTCCTCATTTTTCTGGTTGTAAAAGAAGTCTGTAACCATAAGAGGATTTTGTGGATTTATGAGCATAAAACCAATTGAGCTATTTAATGTACATTTTTGTGGAATAATTATTTAATGTGAATCCACGTACATATGCTTTAAATTAACTTGAATGTGTATAAGAGGGAGAATATAGTACTAGATGATCTCCCACAACATAAATTCTCATGCTTACCTAATGAATCTGGAACCTAAAATTACTGAGAACATATTGACATCTCGACACCTTGTAATATCTCCTCCCTGCTCTCTTACACTCACTAACACTCCTACCTTCTACTGTTGGTTGCTATAAATCCCCAGAATGAAAACTTTCTATATTATCTGTTCTTTATATCTGTCCTTGCTTCCTTCCAATAGTTTAATAACTAAGACTTAATCAGTCTCATTTGTTCTTACTCTTCCTATTTGCTTTAATGGATACAGTGAAATACTGTAAAAGAATCACCTTGAAGAAGATTTTTTCCAATTATTTCTTGATCACTGTTTTAATAAACCATGATCAGGTACTGATTGTTTCAGCTTTAGAGTGAAGTGCCTATACACAAGAAAGACAGAAATTAATCAGTCCCAGTTGTATTCAAGCAATGTGTCTTAGTGTAATCTCTAAACCAGCAGTACCAGTTTCACCTGCAAAACTTACTAGAAATGCAAATTCTTGAAACTCATCTAGACTGACTGTAGCAGACACTTAAGGAGAGATTAAGCCCAGAACTTTTCATTTTAACAAGCCCTCTAAGGTTAGGTAATTCTCATGCACACTAAAGTTTGAGAACCATTGTATTTTAGTAACTGAATTTATTCAACATGGAATGGAAGACTATTATTGACAGAGCAAAATTAATGTTCTCTGCCTTTCATCAGAAGGGACTGGTTCTCAGATGAAGGGCCTTCTCTGGGTTTTTCTTTAAAAAAGAAAAATGGTGCCTTGCCTCTGCCATGAGCTAAGTACTCTTGGGCAAATCTCTTTAATCTTTCTAGGTCTCATTTTCCTCATCTATAAAATCAGAACCTCAAACAATATAATCTCCATAATTTCCTAATAATTTATATTCTAGGTTTGAGTATATCAATCTCTTTTGTGGCTAACACCATTTATTTGCAAGAGGGCAGACAAGAGTCAGCATTATAGGGTTATATTAACGTGTGCACATGGCAATAAAACCTGTATTCTTGGTCTCTAGACCAGCATCAAGCATATTTTATGCCCAAAGCAAACAAACATGTAAACAAAACATTGAATCACATTTCTATACCAGAGGTGAGCAAAATTTTTCTGTAAAAGACCAGAGAGTAAATATTTTAGGCTTAGGGAGTGATTAGTCTCTGTTATTACTACTCAGCTCTGCCACTGTAATACAAAACAGCCATAAATAATGTGTAAAGGAATATGGCAAAAGTCCCCAGGAGATTTTACTTATGAAAACAGATGGTGACTGAATGTGGCCCATGGGCCATAGTTTTTTCTTTTTTTTAATTTATTTATTTTTTATTATACTTTAAGTTCTAGGGTACATGTGCATAATGTGCAGGTTTGTTACATATGTATACTTGTGCCATGTTGGTGTGCTGCACCCATCAACTCGTCAGCACCCATCAATTCATCATTTATATCAGGTATAACTCCCCAATGCAATCCCTCCCCCCTCTCCCCTCCCCATGATAGGCCCCAGTGTGTGATGTTCCCCTTCCCGAGTCCAAGTGAACTCATTGTTCAGTTCCCACCTATGAGTGAGAACATGCGGTGTTTGGTTTTATCTTCTTGTGATAGTTTGCTAAGAATGATGGTTTCCAGCTGCATCCATGTCCCTACAAAGGACGCAAACTCATCCTTTTTTATGGCTGCATAGTATTCCATGGTGTATATGTGCCACATTTTCTTAATCCAGTCTGTCACAGATGGACATTTGGGTTGATTCCAAGTCTTTGCTATTGTGAATAGCGCCGCAATAAACATACGTGTGCATGTGTCTTTGTAGTAGAATAATTTATAATCCTTTGGGTATATAACCAGTAGTGGGATGGCTGGGTCATATGGTACATCTAGTTCTAGATCCTTGAGGAATCGCCATACTGTTTTCCATAATGGTTGAACTAGTTTACAATCCCACCAACAGTGTAAAAGTGTTCCTATTTCTCCACATCCTCTCCAACACCTGTTGTTTCCTGATTTTTTAATGATGGCCATTCTAACTGGTGTGAGATGGTATCTCATTGTGGTTTTGGTTTGCATTTCTCTGATGGCGAGTGATGATGAGCATTTTTTCATGTGTCTGTTGGCTGTATGAATGTCTTCTTTTGAGAAATGTCTGTTCATATCCTTTGCCCACTTTTTGATGGGGTTGTTTGTTTTTTTCTTGTATATTTGTTTGAGTTCTTTGTAGATTCTGGATATTAGCCCTTTGTCAGATGAGTAGATTGCAAAAATTTTCTCCCATTCTGTAGGTTGCCTGTTCACTCTGATGGTAGTTTCTTTTGCTGTGCAGAAGCTCTTTAGTTTAATTAGATCCCATTTGTCAATTTTGGCTTTTGCTGCCGTTGCTTTTGGTGTTTTAGACATGAAGTCCTTGCCCATGCCTATGTCGTGAATGGTACTACCTAGATTTTCTTCTAGGGTTTTTATGGTATTAGGTCTAACATTTAAGTCTGTAATCCATTTTGAATTAATTTTAATATAAGGAGTAAGGAAAGGATCCAGTTTCAGCTTTCTACTTATGGCTAGCCAATTTTCCCAGCACCATTTATTAAATAGGGAATCCTTTCCCCATTTCTTGTTTCTCTCAGGTTTGTCAAAGATCAGATGGCTGTAGATGTGTGGTATTATTTCTGAGGACTCTGTTCTGTTCCATTGGTCTATATCTCTGTTTTGGTACCAGTACTATGCTGTTTTGGTTACTGTAGTCTTGTAGTATAGTTTGAAGTCAGGTAGCATGACGCCTCCAGCTTTGTCCTTTTGACTTAGGATTGTCTTGGCAATGCGGGCTCTTTTTTGGTTCCATATGAACTTTAAAGCAGTTTTTTCCAATTCTGTGAAGAAACTCATTGGTAGCTTGATGGGGATGGCATTGAATCTATAAATAACCTTGGGCAGTATGGCCATTTTCATGATATTGATTCTTCCTATCCATGAGCATGGTATGTTCTTCCATTTGTTTGTGTCCTCTTTGATTTCACTGAGCAGTGGTTTGTAGTTCTCCTTGAAGAGGTCCTTTACATCCCTTGTAAGTTGGATTCCTAGGTATTTTATTCTCTTTGAAGCAATTGTGAATGGAAGTTCATTCCTGATTTGGCTCTCTGTTTGTCTGTTACTGGTGTATGAGAATGCTTGTGATTTTTGCACATTAATTTTGTATCCTGAGACTTTGCTGAAGTTGCTTATCAGCTTAAGGAGATTTTGGGCTGAGACGATGGGGTCTTCTAAATATACAATCATGTCATCTGCAAACAGGGACAATTTGAATTCTTCTTTTCCTAACTGAATACTTGCCCTAGCCAGAACTTCCAACACTATGTTGAATAGGAGTGGTGAGAGAGGGCATCCCTGTCTTGTGCCAGTTTTCAAAGGGAATTTTTTCAGTTTTTGCCCATTCAGTATGATATTAGCTCTGGGTTTGTCATAAATAGCTCTTATTATTTTGAGGTACGTTCCATCAATACCAAATTTATTGAGCGTTCTTAGCATGAAGGGCTGTTGAATTTTGTCAAAAGCCTTTTCTGCATCTATTGAGATAATCATGTGGTTCTTGTCTTTGGTTCTGTTTATATGCTGGATTACGTTTATTGATTTGCATATGTTGAACCAGCCTTGCATCCCTGATTAGACCAATAGCAGGCTCTGAAATTGAGGCAACAATTAATAGCCTACCCACCAAAAAAAAGTCCAGGACCAGATGGATTCACAGCTGAATTCTACCAGAGGTACAAGGAGGAGCTGGTGCCATTCCTTCTGAAACTATTACAATCAATAGAAAAAGAGGGAATCCTCCCTAACTCATTTTATGAGGCCAACATCATCCTGATACCAAAGCCTGGCAGAGACACAACAAAAAAAGAGAATTTCAGACCGATATCCCTGATGAACATCGATGCAAAAATCCTCAATAAAATACTGGCAAACCGGATTCATCAGGGCCATAGTTTTTTCAAATGTTGCTTTATAAAGCCTCTATTTTAAAAAATAAAAATAAGGGATTTAACCACTTTGTACTTGATTACTTAGTCATTAAGCAGATATTTAAAAACACATCCTCTAGTAATCCATTCACTGCTGCAATCTTCAAAAGCAACCAAACACATCTAACATCCCTCTTTGGCTTTGCTGATGGTTGATCTGTAAACAGTCAAAGTATATTATTGACCAGATCCAGCTTTATGCCTAATTCTCCTCTTTAATGTCCAATGGAAGAGAGTGTTCTGCTTTCATAGACACACTTTTAAATAGTTTGGGTTTACCATTCCTACTGTAACAAATATATACCCAAAGAGAAATTAATTTACCTCTACAGCTATGGTTCCTTACAATGATCATTTTGATTATATATTAGCCACTGCTTTACTGTATAATTCTTATCCAGAACTTCCTCTGCAGAATACTGTGTAGGAAAAAACAAAAACTCAATTTCTTCTATTATATTCTCACCACACAGATTACTTCTGTGACATTCGGTCACTAAAATGTGCAAGGAAATTTCTCCCCCCAATAACCAATTGTGTAGCTGACACCAGATGAGTGTCCTGAAATTCAATTCAATTCTGACACTCTCTATCTTGAGATAACATAAGATCGTACAGGTTGAGGGCACAGTCTCCAAGACTCCCCCAATTTAGATGCCAGTTACTAGTGTGAGCCTCTGGAACTTCTGGCCAACAGGCTACAAATCAGTTCTCACAACCCTCTCCTCACATTCCATTAATTGGCTAGAGCAGCTCACAGAACTCAGAGAAACACTTACCTGTGTCTACCAGTTCATATGAAGGCTATTACAAAGGATACAGATGAACAGGCAGACAGAAAAGATGAATAGGGTGAGCTACAGGGGAAGGGGTGCAGAGCTTCCATGACTTCTCCAGGCATACCACCCTCCAGGGATCTCATGTTCAGCTATTCATAATCCCCTCAAACCCAGCCCTTTTGGGGTTTTGTGGAAGCTTCATTCTGTAGGCATGATTAAATAATTCATTGGCCATTGGTGATCAACTTAACCTTTAGCCCCTCTGCCCTTTCTGGACGTTGTGGGATGGGGCTAAAAATTCAAATTCTCTAATTATGCCTTGATCTTTCCAGAAACCACCCCCAATCTAAAACTACCAAGAGGGTATGCCTGCCACCAATCTTCTCATTAGCACACAAAAGACACACTTATCTAATGCTTTCAGGAGTTACATGTCAGGGAACAAAGCCCAAATATATATTTCACAGCATCACAGTAGGTTATTGGTACTGTCTTATCAAACTTATTGAAAGGACAACTTTTACAAGCCTCCTTTATTTTAAAACCTTCAATGAGAAAGTCAAAGATACTATTGCAAGTCATGACACGCATGTAAATTCAATACCTGCTAATTAGTGTCTTTTTCTAATTACCAGGTTAGTAAATGTGGGTAGAGAAGGAGAAAGGCCCAAGATAGTGCTTTAATTCTTAACTGTATGAAGACATCCCAGAAACATAGCAATTGGGATCATTTCATAAATGGAAAAGGAAAGAAAAGAAAAGAAAAAAAAGCACTGGACATATTTCCAAGTACAATAAGAAAACATGTTGGGTAATTTTGAAATTTCCCACCCTTCACTCTGGTCCCAAGTGGAAGCATATGCCAGACTAACAGCTTGAACTTATTCTGAACTTTGAGTTAGATTCATTCTAACTTTTCTTATATTGTTATTCTCTCAATATTATTTATATTACCCTCTGTGCCCACTTATAATTAGTCCTCAACTGAAATTTTACAGAATACAATGCTTAAAAGAGAGCCAAGTCTTGGACTATTGGTGTTTCTACCAACTTGATAAACATCTTATCACTGTGTGCTGACTGAAAAACAGACACCACAAAGATAATGGTCTGTTGTGTTTTAAATGGTTATATTAGGCCATATTTCCAAAAAGTATGTAAAATGAGAAATGGAGATGAGTTTAGAATGATGTGATCATGGCTACGTGCATCTTTATGTGCTAAAAGGGGCCTATGGTCTATCTTTCCCTCCATTTTATTTTCTTTACTTTCTTTTTTTTTTTTTTTTTTTTTTTTTTGATAGGGTCTCACTCTGCCACCCAGGCTGAAGTACAGTGGTGTGATCTTGGCTTACTGAAACCTCTGCCTTCAAGGCACAAGGGATCCTCCCACCTCAGTCTCCCAAGTAGCTAGGACTATAGGTATGTGCCTAAACACCCGGCTAATTTTATAATTGTTTGTAGAGACTGGGTCTTGCCATGTTGCCGAGGCTGATCTGGAACTCCTGGACTCAAGGAATCCTCCCACCTTAGCCTCCCAAAATGATGGGACTACAGGCATGAGCCACAGTGCCTGACTCCCCGGCATTTTCTGATGTAAAATAATCTATTTCTTTAAGAACATTTTATTAGATAAATATATCTTATCACATTAAGGCACCACTCTTATGACCTCCTTGAACCTTAATTACCTCCTAGGTATTTCTAATGACAGCACAAGGAAGGTGATCCAAAGGATTGTTAGGGAAATCAAGAGATCATCCCAGACCATAACTGGTAGAAGGTTGTAAAAAGGAGCTCCTTCAGCAGAATGGCAATATTGCTTTGCCATCAGTTAATTTGCTGCTGTTGGTATTTACAGAACTTTGTTTCAAAGCAAAAGTTAAATGGGATCCAGTTAAATTCCCTGCTCCTTGAAAATTCCAGTCTGTATCATACATGGGCTGAGAGAAAGCCATGAGGCAGGATATTGCAGTAGAATGCTGCCGGTATGAACTTGATCAATGAGTTTGAAGTGAATATCAGTGATGCCCACTCTAGCATGCCTTAGGAAAAAATATTAACCACTGGAAAGCACCTGGCCCAAGAATGTGATTCATGGAATTGAGGCCACAGCTGTCCACTAGGCATGGCTGAAGCTGAAGGGTAATATCTTTTTCATCTGTCAGATGTGATAAATCTAGGTGTGACCTAGACCTGTTCCTCAGAGAGATTGAGTTCCAGTTGCTCTCAGTAATAACAAGCTTAATAATGTACTTCCTTTTCCTCCCTGTCTCACTTTCTGCTCACCTACTGATTCCCTTTGAGATCACCCCCCAAATAAACTATTTGTTCTCAACTGTTTGTCTCAGCATCTGCTTCTAGGGGAACCCAACCTAAGACACACACTTTGGAAATCTTTTACATATTCCTATAAGCATTCAGTAAATTTGAACTGGACTTTCTTCTCTTCTTGATGTTTTATTTTTGAGGTAAACTGAAGAGAAGATGGATTTTGTAATCTAAAAATGGTTTTCACTAAAAGGGTCTTGAATCTCTATCCCTGAATTGTAACAAGTTGAAATAGATGCTTTGCTGCTTAAAATGGTTGTGATCAATGCTACCTGAAACTCTGGGAAAAGATTCAGATTTCCAATGTATACAGCCTATCTGGATTTGACAAATCAAAACTTTAGGACCAGTCTGCTAGTCAGAATTAATTTTGGTCTTCCTACCATCTATTTACTGAATTCTACTGGCAAAAAATAAAGAGATAATCAAAATCAGGGTTAGAGGACTTATTCTGAAACACAGTCAGTTTATATATGTGCCAGAGCCTCATTTGACCCTTATAGGACCTGTAAATTTAATGAGATTATAACTTCTATTTTACAGATGAGGAAACTGAGGCTAGAACAGATTAAGTAACTTGTATAAAAATTACGGCCAATAGAACCACGTTTCTAAACCATCTCAGTCCAGGATGCAAACTCTTACCCACTAAGCTGTACTGCTTCTGCAGAAGGTCCTTAACGATCAATAGTGATAAAGCCTGGCAGTGATACATGATGAGAACAGTCTTATATGGAAGAACCATGATATAGGGAGAACAATTTTGGATCCAAAATAAAGAAGCATAGGTTTTAGGCCCAGTCCATTGTATGATAGACAAATTTTTCCGTTCCTCTTAGTCTTTTTTCTTCAGTGCAAAATGAAGAAATTAGAATAAATAACTTCTAGGGTCCTTTGTAGTCATGAAATTGTACTGTTCTACTCTAAGAAACTTCTTTTCAAATTGCTATGGTTTTATTAATATAGCATAACTGTAGTAGTCATAGATTCAGGAACCCCGCCTAAGATGTAGCACTAAGAGAGTTACAAAACATTTCTGTTGGATTGAAATATTAGGATGACTATAGATTAATAAGAAAACTTTAGGTATAAAAGGCAATTTAAATAGGCATTTAGATGGAGAAATTACCCCAATTGTCCCTAAATCAAAGAGAATTTTACATTTTAATTATTTCTATTAAACTACTCTACATTCACGTCACACTGTACTACCTACTTCAATTTTAATATTATTGAAGAGGAGACAGCTAGCTGCAAATCTAGCTGAGGGACTGAGATACTGATGTAGAATTCAGAAGTCTTATCACTGGATATTCTTACCGTGGCTTCCATGTATTTTAAGGTGTTAAGAGATGAAAACCAGAAGCAACAAAAAAAATTTAACAAATGCTAATGCCCTGCCATTCTTGACCCTCCAGAGAGAAAGAAAATGCTGTCCCTAGTGAAAAAGTTAACCTGTTGTTTAAATTGCATAATCCTTGTCTGCACGTTTCAGTTCTGTCAGAACTCAAATGTTTGAGGCTAGAATCTGGCAGCTCACAGGAATCATTAACATTAGAAATACATAGATGAGGCAGTAGGCCTGGTACAGAAAACCACATGGATAAACTCCTTTTGCTAAGAAGGGTCAGGAGTACTCACATTTTTATCTTCATGTAACAATGTAGTCTTGACTTCATTTTATAGTCACAATACCATGGTCATCTCTGAATATGGAGGAATCATTAGATGATGGAATATTAGTATTTAGTATTTTCAGGACCTCTGGCTCATTATACCTCTGAGGATACACCAGAATGGAAGCTTGGTATGCCAGACATTATAATCTTCTGAGAACAAGTTAAAATAAGACAAGTAACTTGAAAAAACCAGCTGTGAAACAAATTTAGTTATAATTTTTATTTTAAGTTCAGGGTTAAAAGTGCATGTTTGTTATATAGGTAAAGTTGTGTCATGGCGGTTTGTTGTACAGATTATTTCATCAAACTGGTATTTTTTTATTTCTTTTTTGAGACGGAGTCTCGCTCTGTCGCCCAGGCTGGAGTGCAATGGCCCGATCTCAGCTCACTGCAATCTCCGCCTCCCGGGTTCAGGCCATTCTCCTGCCTCAGCCTCCCGAGTAGCTGGGACTACAGGCACCGCCACCTCGCCCGGCTAGGTTTTTTTTTTTTTTGTATTTTTTAGTAGAGACGGGGTTTCACCATCCTGGGTTAGCCAGGATGGTCTCGATCTCCTGACCTCGTGATCCACCCGTCTCGGCCTCCCAAAGTGCTGGGATTACAGGCTTGAGCCACCACGCCCAGCCCTCATCAAACAGGTGTTAAACCTAGTATCCATTAGTTATTTTTCCTAATCCTCTCCTCCCTCCTACCCTCCACCCTCCAAAAGGCCCCAGTATGTGTTTTTCTGCTCTATGTGTCCATGTGTTCTCATCATTTAGCTCCCACTTAGAAGTGAGAATATGCAGTAGTTGATTTTTCTGTTTCTGTGTTAGTTTGCTAAGGATAATGGCCTCCATCCATGTTCCTGCAAAGGACATGATTTCATTCTTTTTTATTGCTGCATAGTATTCCATGGTGTATATGTACCACATTTTCTTTATCCACTCCGTCACTGATGATGGACATTTAGGTTGATTCCATGTCTTTGCTATTGTGAACAGTAGTGCAATGAATATACATATGCATGTATCTTTATAATAGAATGATTTATATTCCTTCGGGTATATACCCATTAATGAGATTGCGGGGTGGAATGGTATTTCTGCCTTTAGATCTTTGAGGAATCACTACACTGTCTTCCACAATGGCTGAACTAGTTTACACTCTCACTAACAACGTATAAGCATTACTTTTTCTCCACAATCTCACCAGTATCTGTTGTTTTTTTGACTTTTTAATAATAGCCCTTCTGACAGGTGTGAGATGCTATCTCATTGTGGATTTGATTTGCATTTTTCTAATGATCAGTGATATCGAGCTTTTTATATATGCTTGTTGGCCACATGTATGTCTTCTTCTGAGAAGCATCTGTTTATGTCCTTTGCCCACTTTTTAATGTTTTTTTTTTCTTGTAAATTTAAGTTCCTTATAGATGCTGGATATTAGACCTTCAACAGATGCATAGTTTGCAAAAAGTTTCTCCCATTCTGTAGGTTGTCTGTTTACTCTGTTGATAGTTGCTTTTGCTGTCCAGAGGCTCTTTAGTTTAACTGGATCCCATTTAACTTTTGCTTTGAAACAAAGTTCTGTAAATACCAACAGCAGCAAATTAACTGATGGCAAAGCAATATTGCTATTCTGCCAAAGCAACTCCCTTTTAGAACCTTCTACCAGCTGCAGTCTGGGATGATCTTTTGAGCTCCCTAACAATCCTTTGGATCACCTTCCCTGTGCTCTCATCAGAAATACCTAGGAGGTAATTAAGGTTCAAGGAGGTCATAAGAGTTGTCCCTTAATGTGATAAGACTATGGCCTAATAAGAAGATGAGAGTAGTAAGATCTGTTTCTCCTTTCCTGCCGTGTGAGGACAAAGCAAGAAGGCACTGTCTGCAAGCAAGGAAGAGGGCTCTTACCAGGAACCAAAATGGCTGGCACCTTGATCTGGGACTTCTAGCCTCCAAAACTGTAAGAAAGTAAATTTCTGTTGTTTAAGGCAAAAAAATAAAGAAATATCCTTGATACCTAAAGAACACTACCCATCTTCAGGCACAAATAACCACACGCAGCTTATAGCAGAAAAAATATCTGACTTCAGCTCACTGGTAGGTAGATCCCTCTACTTCTCATTTCAATATGGTTTGTTCCCAATTAAGCAATATACAAAACGCCTTGAGAATTAAAACATCCATTAGTAATTTATTTTCAGGACTAACTGGTATAAGCTACAATAAACAATGGACCACATATTCTTTCAATGAAGAGTCAATGTTATTTTTATGTAGATTGATTAGAAGTATTATGTTCTATTAATAGTTACTATCAAATGTATATTGATTATTTTTATATTAGCAAATGAAGCTATTGCTTTTTCCAGGATTCTCACAACTCAAAATCGATTTGGCTTTTCTTATTTGGGTGTCAGATTGGAGAATTCATTTTGTTTGCACACTCGTAAGCTTGCTTGGCAATATTACTCACCAGGTGTACTTTCCCCATTAGAATATCTGTGGTGGGTATTTTTTTTCAAATGTATTAGCTAATATTTTGCCAGATGCGTTTCAATGTATTGTTTTCTGCCTAGGACACATCTGTATGTCTGGGGCTGCAGCTGCTTGCTGTTCTTACTTCAGACTGTGCTTTGGGACTATTACACTGTTTTTCAGCAGCCCACTAATGAGCACATTCAGTGAAACTAACTTGCCTACTGCCGTATTTAAAACCTGACAAACCCCCACGCTGCTAGACACACATGTTGCCTTTTCAAATTTTCTGTTGTTTGAGAAAATTTTCCTTCCTATATATTTAGATAGGCTCCTAGGGTAGTGAATTCATTTCTTGGATTTGGCATCTTCTAGAAAAAAAAAAATCCTGGTAAAAATCTGAAGACTAAACAAAGACTCAGCCTAGGACAAAATGGTGGCAGAGGAAGCTTCTCTTCTCCCCCATCCCCTTCAGTGCCTTTCTCCATTCTCAATGTCTTTCTCTTCTTCTGATATCCTGGTCCCCACAGCATGGAAGGGAATGATCTATGAAAGGAAAATATCTTGGGCCACCAAAATCACTAAGGAAAACTCAAGCTGGAAACAGCTTAGAGCAAATCTGCCTCCCATTCTATTCAAAATTATCCCTTTGCTCACTGAGATAGATGTATATCAGACTGCCTCCTTTGGAAAGGTTAATCAGAAACTCAAAAGAATGCAAGGATTCCTCTTTCACCCATTGTGACCTGGAAGCTCCCTCCCCTTTCTACCCTTGCTTCAAGAAGTCCTGCCTTTCCAGACCGAACCAATGTACTTCTTACGTATACTGATTGATGTCTCATGTCTTCCTAATATGTATAAAACCAAGCTGTTCTCTGACCACCTTGGGCATATGTCATCAGGACTTCATGAGGCTGTGTCATGGGTGCATCCTCAACTTTGGCAAAATAAACTTTCTAAAGTAAATGAGACCTGTCTCAGATTTTCTAGGTTCACAGATCTAACCAACTCTACTGTGAGGGCAGTGGTTCTTACCTGGGGTGATCTTGCCCTTAAGGGGGCATCGACTGTGACTGTAGACATTTTTGGTTGTCACAACTTGGAGGAGGGATGCTATTGGCATCTAGTGAATAGAGAGATCAAGGATGTTACTATGCATCCCAGAATCCTACAATGCAAAGAACAGAACCCCATAACAAACAAAAATCCTGCTCAAAGACATTAGTGATGTTACCTGTAACTCTTTTTAGAGTTTCTTCATCTTTTAAAAGGGACATGGAGAGAGACATTATTAACCTTATAACCCTATCTCCTATAGTTTCAGATGTAAAATAGGACACATGGTCCATCAGCTTTCAGAGATTCAAACATATTCAGAGATATCTATCACATATGCACCTGCTGGCCCCTGCAACACACACACACACACACACACACACACAAGTTTTAATCTCCAGAGAGGATGGGAGCAGAGACCAATGCTGGCACATAAAACTCTTATTCTCCTCATAAGTTCCACCTTCCAATCCAGTACCTCCTTTTGCCATGGTGGGGAAATTTTCTCTTAAAATAAAGAATTCTTCCAGAATTTGTGGTTTGACATCTCCACATCAGAATATAAAAACTTTTGAAATTGCAAATAAGTTCAGAAATATAAAGATAACTATATACAAATAAATGGTTTTCTCTTAACTGCTTAGCTTTAGCAATAGTGATTTCAAAACTGTAGCTTCTGCTGTAGGTTACAGATGACTTTATAAAGAATTCAAAAATAAGGATTTGAATTTTATTTCTGTGTGTCATTTCCATTCTAATGGTCACAACAATAGAAAACCTTCACCACCATTACATGGTGGGAGAAATGTAAAAGGAAAATCAATGTGGAAATATGTGTTTTAATAACAAAATTTACTCTACTACTTTGTCTACTGCTACTACTATTTTTCTTTTACTTTGTCTATAAGCCACCACAAAGGATGCTTATCATCTAATTTCTTCTCTTCTTCTAACAGATTCTGTCCAGAATCTGTTTCTTTAGAATGTAATGCTAAACTCACCTGGATCATAGCAGCAAGTTCTAGGTACTGAACAAAATGTTCACCTCCCCCCATTATGAGTCACCGCTGCTCATTCCTCAGTGATTCTCACACCCACCAGCTCCCCATCCCTCAGAGATCTTGGCCTCAGGAGCTCAAGAGCCTCCCCTTATGTGAGTGTGACTCCACTGGCCTTCACTGGTGGGGGTGAGCAAGTCACTGCTCAGATCTCCAGCTGTGTCTGATCTGACTCAGGGCCAGGGCTGTATTGTCTAGTTTCCCTCTGACTTCCAGAGACTTCCAGACCCCCACTAGTTCCAGTTCAGTTGCCCGTTCTCTTTATGATAAAACTGCTGTCAAAGTTTCATTTTTTCTTTAACAAACGAAAACTGAAAAGAAGGGCATACTACTGCTTGAAATTCTTAATGGTTTTCATGGAAAGGTTCCCCCTCAAAGTCCTTCTCTCTTTTTAGTTAACGTCACTGAAATCAGCCTTTTCTCTTAAAGGAAACTTCAATTCTTCCTAAACTTCACAGTCCAAGGTAGAAGATTTGTACTTCCCTCCCGCCCCCACCTTCCATACATACAGTTTCTTACTTCTGCTGAGTATTCTTTGGAAAGTTAAAACATTCTGCAGTAGATTTTCAAGTTAAAGATTAGTATGTCCATCCTCTAAATCGAAGTGTGGCTCCTCTCTGCATATACACACCATTTCTCTCCTAGAATGGAAGTCGGAGCCTCAAGCTGCCTTGTTCCAATTCTCATGAAGGGTTTGTAATAGTCCATGGCACACAAGAAGCTTCAAAAAGCTTGAAGAAGCAGATGTGAAGTGGTGAAAAAGAGATTCAATCTTTCCCTGTAATTGAATTAGACATAGCACAGAACTCTCAACCCCCTCCCCACAGGTCTTAAATTGTGAGAAAGGACGGGTGCCCAGAGGAAAATAAAATTGTTTGATGCTAAATGATATTAAATGATAATTATTAGACATAGCACAGAACTCTCAACCCCCTCCCCACAGGTATTAAATTGTGAGAAAGGATGGGTGCCCAGAGGAAAATAAAATTGTTTGATGCTAAATGATATTAAATGATACTTTAGTGATTTTGATTCTAAATGACATGTTTTCTATTTCTTTTACTTTCTTCTCCCATAATTATTTGATACTTCTCCCACCATTTAATTATCCCTAATAGCTTTCTTCATTGCAAAACCCACAAAAGGAGGGTGAGCACATTTGAAAACCAAGGGATAGACTGAATTTCTGAATGGACTTCTGTTGAACATATGGTATGGAAATGAAAGTAAGAGAAAGGTTTTGTGAGAAGAAAAGAGATTTTTGTTTGATTTGTTTGGTTTGGGTATTTTGTTTTCTGAAATGCAGAAGCTTGACTTTTCAAAGCAAGAAGATAGCTAAAAACTAGATTATAGAATTTCAAAAATAAACAATAAACTGGAAGTGTTTATAGAATTATAATGTATTCCAATCTTCACCCAAAAGAAAAGTTCAATTAGAAAGTAGGAAGAGGGAAATTGGAAGAGGTGTGGCTATGATTTGGATCCTAGCGAGAGTATCCCCAAGAAATAAGACAGAAGGATTAAACTTTTAGTTTTTCCAAATAGTTTTAGTACAGATTTTGCAGGAAACAGATGTCAAAATGGAATTAGATGTGAAAGAGGTTTATTGGGGAAAAAAAAACAACAGTGGTGAGGAAGTCATTGACTGGAAGCAGCTCCTGGGAATTGTGGCCTCACTCAAACACAGGAATGCATTTCTGAACATGGCAGCTAGGGTTATCAGTCACTATATACCTCACAGTCAGATCTGAGAGGGACATTTACAGGATCCACACAGAAACTCAGATGGGCTTAGTATAAATCTTACAATAGAAAGGACTTGGGCCTTGCCTCTAGCCTGGGAGACTGCAAGCCTAGGAGTAAAGCCTCAAGTCCAATACAGCACCTGGGTGGTAGAGTACCAGTGACAAAGAAAGAGGTTATGCTAGATAGGCCTAGTTTGGTATAGTAGAGCATCCACAAAGCTGACTAGGAATGAGTTAGGGACCCTCAGGATTTTGGTGTCAATATAGTATGACACCAAATGACCCTGTGACCATACACAATAGCAGAAACCACTGATATTAGTCAACAGTGCCAGTACAATATCTGAAAATCCAGTGGCATTAATCACATCTTAGCTGATATCAGAGCTCATCACCCAATGTTCGACTAAGAAGAGAAGCTACACCACAGCAAAGGTCAGTGCAGACAGGACACACCTCAGCACTTGCAATGGTAGATACTCTGTAAGTGTTAGAGACAAGTAATTAAGGATGGATGCAGATACAGATACCTGAATGTGGAAGGTAGGAAGGCTAAACAAATGTTCTCATTTGGTGCAGAACTATATTTGTGTGTTTATGGTTTTTCTTCCTTTGATCAAAATGAATGTTATACAATTGTTAGATGAGAATTTGATCCCATAATGTTTGGGAGGCTATTGTTAATCAGTGTCACATATGCACTTAAACCATCAGAGTACTAAGATAATTATGTTCATCTTAATCTCATTCATAAACACACAGGGAATTTATTGCAATATTTATTTGTTTTTTCTTTTTAAATTTTATTTTAAGTTCAGGGGTACATTCTTTTCTATACTATATATGATTTTAATTAGCTTGAAGCTAATATAACTGAATTGTTTGTAAGTTGCTAATAGTAAACAGGTTTGATTTCAATAAAAAAATCTATTTCAATAAAAGTTGACTCAAGTATTTTCAGAAGAAGCTGAGTCTTAACTCTACTTAAACATGATAGTTTTCATCAACTGGGGAAGGATTCTGACATTTCAGGAACTGCTACGACAACAGAAATGAATGGGAAATAGAGTGTCAGGGCTCTCTCTGGGAAGCAGAGCTAGGAAGAAGTCAAGCCAGCACGCCCAGCTGTAAGCATGTGTTTCCATGGGCCTCACCGTTCTGGTGAGAACAAATGAGCCCCAAGAAAACTTCCCTTCTCCTGGCTCTACGCTATCCACAATTCTGGGGCCTCCATTGTCTCTAATTCAAAGCCCTGTTTCTTCTGGTAAGTTTATGTCTTCTAAGATAGGCACTAATTCCTCAATTCTTATATGATACTAGTCAGTATCAGCCACCCTCTTCCTCGCATGGAAGTGCTTTGCTTAATGCTCCTAATAAAAGTGGAGTGGCAGCTTCCGCTCCTGCCTCCCCACCTTAGTTCCAAGGAGAAGCATAATGCTTCCACTTGAGCTCTGTTTCTCCTCTCCTCGTTCACATTATAAAAAAACAACATTTATGTTGATTCTTGAAGAAAGGAATGTTAAGAATCTGTCTCTGCTAAAGCCACTGTTGCCTAGCATTGAGAGCTTGACTGCCTGAGCAGAGGCTTGAGCAGGTCCCAATGTAGTGAAAAAGCAGTTTGTTCCTTGAAGAAGCTGTGCATTGTTCTCTCCAGATATTGGAGGATCCCACCATCATGTGGTACTCACTAGAACGTGGGCCCCAGGATGGTCTGAACTGTGTTAACTATTCTCACAGGAATTTCCATAAAGCAGTTTTTTTTGTTTGTTTGTTTTTTTATTGTCTCTCCTTTCTTCTTAGGACTCAGGACTATCTGAGTGGCAGACACCACCTTAAGCTCAGTTGTTTCTCTCTCAAATTCATGGCAAACTCCTCACATCAGAGTGTATCTGTAGGCTCCGTTCCTTGGGGATGAGTTTTCTGCAGGTAGAAGCCTTTGAGTTCAGGCTTCCTGCGTGGAACCCCCACACATGCCCCTGTGTTCCTGAGACTAAGTGTAAACATGGGCTCCAGATGGAAGTCTGCTCCGATTCCTTTATCCTTTCATTTGAACCCATTTAGTGGGGTTCTTCTCTAATAAATACTAAACTGTGTACAAAAAAAGAACAAATGAGTGATTTCTTGCCTTCAAGAAATCTATGATCTTATCACACTGAAAAGCCCTGAACATAAATGACTTCTGATCATGTGCAATGGAGATCAGAGGAAGAAAAGATAAGTTTCCATTAGAGGCATCTGAGGAGATTTGTGAAAAATTTGACATTCAGGGCGGGCCATGAAAGATAGGTAGAGTTTCGATAAATGGCAACATTGTTGATGTCATCATCATCATAACTGTTTTCAAAATTTTTGTCCATGTTTAACATGGAGAAGAAGAAAGCTATGTGGGGGTAAGACTGTTCTTTAAATATTTGAAGAGTTGTCAGTATTATAGAAGGATTCAATTTCTTTGTAGCTGCAAAGAATGGAAAAACATCACTAGATGAAAGTTATATGAAGACAGGATTCAAAAGTAACTTTTAAAAAATCATATCT
>NW_012117188.1:895262-905855 GCF_000951035.1 Colobus angolensis palliatus
TATTTATAGATTCAATGCCATCCCCATCAAGCTACCAATGAGTTTCTTCACAGAATTGGAAAAAACTGCTTTAAAGTTCATATGGAATCTATTGTTTTTTTAAAGGCTGCCTTGGGAACTACCTTAATTTAAGCACATGTGACTTATTTCGGATACCACAGAGCAGTGGTTTTCAAAGTGGGGTTTTGAGACCCAGAGGTCCCTGAGACATTTTCAGGGCATCCAGGAGGTAAAATCAAACATAATAATAATATTGTGTAGGCAGAATGATGCTCCTCACTCTAATGATTCTAGTTTCAAGAACATGTGAATCTATTATAATACATTACATGTCAAGGGGAATTCAGCTTGTTAATCATCTGACTTTAAGATGGATTATACAGGCGGGCCAATGTAATCATGAAGGTCCTTAAAAGTAAAAGAGGGAAGAGAGAAGAGGAGACATGGTGGTATAAGAAGGATTGGGCCTAACATTGCTGGCTTTGAAGATGCACAAAGGGATCACAAACCAAGGAATACTGAAGCCCTTTTGAAGCTGCAAAAAACAGGAAAACTGATTTTCCCCAAGTCTCCAGAAGAAAACAGCCCTACCAAAACCTTTATTTTAACTCAGTGAGACCAGTTTCATATTTCTAACCTCTAGAACTGTAAGATAATACATTGGTGTTGTTTTTAAGCCACTTTGTGGTAATTTGCTGCATCAGCAGCAGAAAACTAATACAAATACTAAGATGTTAATTTGACTTTTTCATTCTCGTTTTCTCAGGAGTGTACAGTGGGATTTTACAGGGGCTATTTGAATGTGGTAATACACCAGACTGTATTCAGAAGCAGATGTAAGAATCCAGCTGTCTTTCATTAAGAAGACATTAAAATGTTCTGTAAATATGTAAAATAGTACCACTCCTCTAACAAATTTTTGAAAAACACAGTTATTTCTTATTAAAAATATTATTTATATTGACATGTGATGGGTCCAGAATTAAATTGCTAATATGGTAAATCTTCATAGTTGTAACCCACATAAACAAAAGCTCTTTGGGGATTTCAATAATTTTTAAGCATGTAAAAGGGCTACTGAAGCCAAAGAAGTGAGAACTACTATTATACTAGGAACGCCTAATTTTGATGGATAGTTGTGTCCTTTCTGTTTCCAGGATTACAAAATTATACAACAGAGACACAGCACAATGGATTTTCATGTGAAAGATAAACAGGAGAAGTCATAAATAAAAGTGTCATGTTGACACAAGCAGACCAGAGAGATGCACCACATGCATAATTCTGAAAGGATATCGGGGTTTGATGGGACCATGGGAAGCCCCAACACCGAGTTGTTTGAAATGAATAGTTGAGAGGTGAATGAAGTGCAAATTATGGGCCACCATTCTCGTACAAAATATCATCAACATCTTGAAGAAATGTTTTATTGGGAACATTTAGGAGGTTCTAAACATTTTATTCAAGAAAACTTAATCTTGAGAGTTGACCATTTCTTTCCTGTCTTCTTCTGAGCCTGCCAGACTGTGCCAACTTTGGTCTGTTACCCAGTTTCAAAATTGCTTCCACATTTTCTGGTATCTTTTCAGCAATGCCGCACTCTTCTGGTACCAACTTATAGTATTAGTCCATTTCCATGCTACTAATAAAGACATACCCAAGACTGAGCAATTTACAAAAGATAGAGTTTCACTGGACTTAGAGTTCCATGTGGCTGGGGAGGCCACACAATCACGGTGGAAGGTGAAAGGCACATCTCACAGGTCGATGGCAAGAGAGAGAACAAGCGCCAAGTGAAACAATTTCCCCTTATCAAACCATCAGAACTCGTGAGACTTACTACCAGGAGAACAGTATGGGGGAAACTGCCCCCATGATTTCATTATCTCCTACTGGGTCCCTCCCACATGTGGGAATTACTGGAGTACAACTCAAGATGAGATTTGGGTGGGGAAAACAAGCCAAACCATATCATATCAAACAAGTCAAACCATATCAAAGTGCTACTGATTTTTGTATGTTGATATTGTATCCTGCAAAATTCAGATTGATTACTGAATTTATCAGTTCTAACAGTCTTTTGTGAAGTCTTTGTGTGTGTGTGTGTGTGTGTATATATATAAGTATATATATATATAATCATGTTATAACCTAATAGAAACAAATTTACTTTTTTTTTTTTTTTGTAGTTGCCTTTTATTTCTTTTCCTTGCCTAATTGCCCTGGCTAGAACTTCCAGAACTATGTTGAATAGAAGTCGAGAGTGAAGATTCCTGTTTGTTCCTGATTTCGGAGAAAAAGGTTTTAACTTTTCACTAGCAAGTATGATGTTATTGGTAGGTTTGTCATATATGGTCTCTATTGTGTTGAACAAGTCATCCCTCCATATGAATGGGATCAACATTTGTGGATTTAACCAAACACAGGTTGAAATATGTTTTTAAAAAGATGGTTGTACTTATAATGAACATGTACATTTTTTTCTTGTTATTATTCCCTAAACTCTACAGTATACAGTAGAGCGTGGTGACATGCGCCCATGTTCCCAGCTACTAGGGAGGCTGAGGCAGGAGAATTGCTGCAACCTTGGAGGCAGAGGCTGCAGTGAGCCAAGATTGCACCACAGCACTCCAGACTGGGCGACAGAGCAAGACTCTACAGTATAGAGTTTAGGGAATAAACTATTTTTCAGTATAGAGTTTAGGGAATAAAACTATTTACATAGCATTTAAATTGTATTAGATATTATAAGTAATCTAGAAATAATTTAAAGAATACAAGAGAATGTGCATAGGTTATACACAAATGCACCACCATTTTATATAAGGGACTTGAGCATCCATGGATTCTGGTAATCTCAGGGTCCCTGGAACACTAATCCTCCACAGATACCAAGGGACAACTCTACATTCCTTCTATACTTACTTTGTTGAGAGATTCTTGTAAAATAATCGTAAACAAATGTTGAATTTTGTCAAATGTCTTTTCTGCATCTGTGGAATTTGTCCTTCATTTTATTAATATGATGTATCACATTTATTGATTTATGTATGTTGCATTTTCCTTGCATCTTTGGGATTAATCCCACTTGATTCTGGTGAATCATTTATTACATCTCCCTTTATAGAAGGAATTCAGAGAAAAGCTATTTAAATAAGAAGCAGATATTTTAATAAAGCTATATTTGAAAAGACTATATTTATTTTAACTAATTTGATCTTTTTTAGAATTAGTTCAGAAATACTTTTCTTACCAAAGACTTCCAAAGCCAAAATTTCTAGAGTTCATTGAAAAGAAGGGTAAAAGCCTCCAGTAAGATGCTTTGGAGAAAAGCCAAGTAAGTGGTCCAAAGGACCTGTGCTCCACTAGAAAATGCCTCCAAGAATGAGGATAGAGCTGGGTAGAAAAATGAAAGAGGAATGCCTGGCTTCTTTCTATAATTTTTTTTTTTTTCTCTTTTAGTGGCTATTTTCTCCCCTTTGGCCTCAGAAAATCATTGGTTATTTCTGAATTCTCTTTTCCCCACCCCCTCACCCCAAACTTCTCCCCTTCTCTCTCTTCTCTTCCTCTCCTCCCCCCATCCTTTTCCTTTTATCTTTGTTTTCTTCTAGAAGGCATTTCCTTCATTTTCATAAAGGAATATTATGACAATATTATTTGTACATTTTTTCACTTTTTTTTTTGACAGAGTCTCGCTCTGTCCCCCAGGCTAGAGTGCAGTGGTGCAATCTTGGCTCACTGCAACCTCTGCCCCCCCGGGTTCACGCCATTCTCCTGCCTCAGCCTCTCGAGTAGCTGGGACTACAGGCGCCCGCCACCACGCCCGGATGATTCTTTGTATTTTTAGTAGAGACGGGTTTCACTGTGTTAGCCAGGATGGTCTCGATCTCCTGACCTCGTGAACCGCCCACTTGGGCGTCCCAAAGTACTGGGATCACAGGCGTGAACTACTGCACCCGGCTTTTTCACTTATTTTTATGCACTTTTTCTTAATTTTCATTTTTCGAGATAGAGTCTTGCTCTGTCACCCAGGCTAGAGTGCAGTGGCTTGATCTCGGCTCACTGCAACATTTGCCTCCCTGGTTCACGTGATTCTCCTGTCTCAGCCTCCTGTGTAGCTGGGATTACAGGTACCTGCCACCACACCTGGCTAATTTTTGTATTTGTAGTAGAGATGGGTTTCACCATGTTGGCCAGGCTGGTCTCAAACTCCTGACCTCAGGTGATCCACCCGCCTCGGCCTCCCAAAGTGCTAGGATCACAGACGTGAACCACCGCGCTTCGGCCTTAGGCACTTTCATTTTTTTCTTTACTTTGTCAAGTGTCTTTTCTGCATCTGTGGATTTTGTTCTTCATTTTATTGATATGGTGTATCACATTTACTGATTTATGTGTGTTGAAGTATTCTTGCAAATTTCTATAATTTGGCCAACTACAATTTTTAATTTAGACCAAAACACTAAAGAAATTTTAAATTGGAAAGACTTTAAATTGTATAATAGTTCAGAAAAGAAATCGATTTAATCTTTTATTTATTTCTTTGCTTTTTATTTTAATGGTTAAGGATCTAAATGGTAAAAACTTATATATTATACAACTTCGCTTAGCCAGATAACTAGAATATATAATGAATATGATTTTTAAACTGTACTTTCAGGAAAAAAGACATGCACAAGACAAAATGCTAATAGCGAGATATTGAAGGAAACTATATCTGACTTCTAAGAATGGTTTGGTCAATATACGTTATGCGAGCAAGTCTATTCTAATGCATCAACATCCAGAGATCACTGCTAAATACACTGGGAAATAAAGATCTCTACAGTTTTATATATATATATATGTGTGTGTGTGTGTGTGTGTGTGTGTGTGTGTGTGTATATATCTGCCCTAAAATATCTCTCCATCTCTGCTGTATGCACATATGCATGTGTAGTGACTTGCTGACTACAGGAATATGTGTCTCTTTGTCAAAATTACATTATAACCCTAATCTTTAACACTATCCCTCTCTATTTAAAAAGGATATTTCCCAAACTTCCCTCTCTGAATCTACCCATAAAAGTACTGAAATTTTTAAAAAGAAGGTGCTTCCTGGCTGTGTAATCCCCAAGTCAAAGAAAATAATGATTAACATAATTTTTCTTGTCCTCGGGGATGAACAGAAAACCAGCACACTGATGTAATGCCTGTCTCATAGTTTTTATGAAAACCAAATCATTGAGGGAAAAAGACACATTAATGAATCTGCCAGTGAGTGCACAAACAGCTGTAGGAAAATTATCACAGGTGCCAATATGAAGAGACAGGATAATTTGAGTAGGGAAGTAGTTTCTTTGTTGGTTTATTTTTGAGATGGAGTCTTACTCTGTCGCCCATGCTGGAGTATAGTGGTGCTATCTCTGCTCACTGCAACCTCTACCTCCCAGGTTCAAGCAACTCTCCTGCCTCAACCTCCTGAGTAAGCTGGGACTACAGGCACACGCCACCATGCCCGGCTAATTTTTGTATTTTTATTAGAGACAGAGTTTTGTGATGTTGGTCAGGCTGGTCTTGAACTCCTCCTGACCTCAGGTGTTCCACCCACCTCAGCCTCCCAAAGTGCTGGGATTACAGGTGTGAGCCATCGCACCCAGCCGGGAAGTAGTCTTTTTAAAGATAAAATATCAAAGTCTCTTGAGTTCACAAATACATAACAATATATTCTTTTTTCTAAACATTTAAAATCATTTAAATTATTAAAGCTAAAGCATAATATTATAAGTAAAACAGAGAACAAAGCTCTATTTAAAGTTGTTTTGACCCTGGGTCTTAGGATAAATTCATACTGATAAAGCCCATGAAATATTTGAGAATTTCTGCTTTACTGTCTTTTTCTATAAATATAAATCATCATGCTACTAATGTACCTGGGTTAGTCCGGGTAAGCTCAGTTGACCCAAGGCCTGCGATAAGGAGCCTAGTGTTGTAAAGGATTGGATCTGAGCCCTTTGAGTCCAGATTGCTTTTCTCTGTCCTTGCCACGGTCTGTACCATTTCCTGATACCAAGGTCAATATTCTTTTCAAAGGCTAATGATTCTGCTTTATTAACGTTGAAGGGAAAAGGGCCAAATGAGGATGAGCACTTAGCTTTTAAGAGAGTCACTGCAATCATCTTTATTAAAATTTAAACTGTAACCACCTTTATTAAAATTTGATTCCATTAGCCATTTATTGAGATTATGCCTTTTCCCTGAGTAACCCAGAAACTATGAAAATGAGCTCCAGAAATGAAACACAAATTCAATTAAAAACACAACAGAGGGCAAGACAGGTGAAAATCCTAGAAAATGGAAAGTGGACTCAACAGTGGAATAGCTGTGTATTTTCCACAAGACACCATATACCCAGGATTAAAGGAATTCTACAGTTCTGTTAAGTTTCTTCTCTGACATAAGACTGGATCCCAGAAGAAAGTCTTCAGGGAGCCTTGTTCTTAGGATTTGAGGGATGGTACTCCTAGTATGCAGGAAATATAATCTGTTCTTTGGAAGATTAGGGTTGTTCTACATCCAGGGAGTACCAATAATTTTTTTAAATCTCTAAAGAGTAAAATGACACTACATAGGGGACATTGCAGCAGAGACTCCTGGCAGTCCCCCCAGTCTAGTCTCTTTCTACTGAAGTTTTATATTCCGATTTTTAACTTGGCAAATGACTATACTCAAAAATGAGTACAGCTTTCAGCTTCTCTTCTTTCTACCTAGGGAGGGAAATGCAGCAAAACAATTTGGTAACATTCAACAATGTGAGGAGAAAAAGAATTCTCAGTAAATTAAAAATAGCCATGAACTTCCTTAATCTGATAAATGGTCTCTGCAAAAAATATTTAAAATCCTACAAGAAGCATTATAATTAGTATTAAAAATTTTGAATCTTTCTCTTTGAGATGAGGAATGAGAAAAGAATTTATGTTGTCACCACTTCTATCCAACATTGCATTGGAAGGCCTAATGAGCACCATGCAATAAAAAAATTTAAAAAGAAAAGAAATTGGAAAGAAAGAAAATGAAACTGCCATTGTTAACAGATAATATGATGATGTGTACAGAAAATCTAAAAACATTAGTAATAGAGTTGATCAAAGTCCCAGAATGAAAAATCAATATACAAAATAAACTATTTCATACAACAAAATCAAACAGAAAATGAAACATTTAAAATGATACCATTTGTAAACATATCAACAAATATAAAGTGCCTAGAATAAACCTGACAAAAGATATACGAGACTTTTACAAAGTAAATTATAAAATCTTTCTTATTTAAAAATATTAAAATAGAATTAAATAAATGGAGAGATAGAATTTGTTTATGGAAAGGAAGGCTCAATATTATAAAGAGATACATTTCCTCCAAATTGATTTATAAATTCAATGCAATCTTAGTCCAAATACCAAACACTTTGGGGGTGTGTATGTGTGTGTGTGTGTGTGTGTGTGTGTGTGTATGTGTGCGTATGTGTGTGATTTCAAAAATTGTTTCCAAAAATGTGTATGAGAATACAAAAGTCCAAACTATCATTTCAAAATAAGGACAAAGGTGGAAAAATTTGAATGACCATACAGTAAGATGTATTACAAAGCTGTGATAATCAAGACAATGTTTATTAACAAAATACAGACAAAAAGATTAATGGAACAGAAGAGATATCCAGAAACCGTGTGTTGTGCATATTATTTATAATAAAAGTGGCACTTCAGAGAATGGGGGAAGACAGAATTTTTTTTAATTTAATAGAGCTTTTTTCTTAGCGGTTTTAGGTTTACAGAAAAACTGAGCAGAAAATACAGAGTTCCTATATGCTATTTCATCCAATCCCTGGTTTCCTCCATTATTTGTATCTTGCAATTATAACAGTTCTTAAAGTGCTGAGCTAATGTTGATAGATTATTATTAGCTAAAGTCTATAGTTTATATCAGGGTTCAGTCTTTTGTGTTGTACATCCTGTAAGTTTTGACAAATATATAATGATATGTGTTCATCATTACCTTATCATTCTGAACAATTTCATTGCCCTGTGCTCTACCTATTATCTTTCCCTCTTTCCCGCACGCAACCACTGGAAACCTCTGGTCTTTTTACTAAAAGGCACATCTTTAAATAAACATTCTCAAGATGCTTAGTTAACCATAAGTAAAAAAAAATTTAATTAAAAGATTTTCTCATATCAAACACAAAATCAGTGACAAATGAATTAAAGGTCTAAATGTATAAGACAAAACTGTATGTTTAAAAAAGAATTTAAGAGAATATCTTCATGACTTTGTGGTACAGGTGAATTTCATAAACACAATGCCAAAGTACCAACCGTAGGAAAACATTGTTAATTAAAATCAAAACTACTGTCTATCAAATGACATTATTAAAAAAGTGAAAAGATAACTCAGAAACCAAGGGAAGAAAAATATTTCCAGCAACATAATTAACAAAGAACTATCAATATGTTAACAAGATAGAAAGGACTATAAATCTGTTGCAAAGATGGTAAAACCAGTATTTAACTCCAAGAGTTCAATCAGATTCTCACAGTAAATATTAGAGAAAAATCCCCTCTTACTTCAGGCAGGGAGAGAAGAAAAAGAATCATTTTAAAATATAGAAAAGCACTCTGTTTAACAAGGTCTTCTCCTAGTAAAAACTCCTTAACCAGAGAATAACCTATCAAGGCATTGTAAGAGTCCAGGAAGGGAAATACCCAACGTCATTCAGCTCTAGTCATCCACGTAAGAGAAGGACAATACCCAAATGCAGCCTACTCTCAGGAGAGAGAAAAAACTGAGAAACGCATATAAAGTCTACAGTCTAGAGGAATAAGCTCTCTAAAATCACAGGACTAATCACAGGACTAGTGAATGCCTCCCCTCCCCCATACCTCACCACCACATTACTAAAGACCTCTTTACAGCAATTTCTTTTACCAAAAATCACAATTTGTAAAGAGCAAGCAGCAGAACCAGACATGGCAGGGATATTGTAATTATCAGAATGAGAATTTAAAATAATTGTTATTAATATACTGAAGGCACTAACAGTTAAACAGAAGAAGAGATGGGCAGTGTAGACAGAAAGATTAAGTATTAAGAAAATCTAAAGGAATACTGTAAAGTACTATAACAGAAATAAAAAAATGCCTTTGATGGGCTAATTAGTAGACTGGGCACAGCTGAGGAAACAATCTCTAATTTTGAGGATATTTTAATAGAAACCTCTAAAACTGAAAAGCAGAGAACAAATAGTAAAGAAAAACAAAACAAAACAAAAACCAGAAGACCCACAGACTGTGGGATAACTACAAAATCCATGACACACTTGCAATGAAAATGTCAAAAGGAAAAGGAAGAGAGAGAAACAGAAGATGAAACAATAATGACAATTTCTTCCAAATTAATGTCAGATACCAATCCACAAATCCAGGAACCTCACAGAACACCAAGCAGGTTAACAAAAACAAACTAACTAACACAAAAACCCACAAAAACCATATACCAGAATGAGAATTTAAAATTAATTGTGATTTATATGTTAAAGGCTCTAATAGTTAAAGTAAACAGAAGAGATGGACATTTTAAGCAGAAAGATTAAAATTTTAAGAAAAAAATATTAGAAATAATAATACTACATAATAAATTAAAAATGCCTTCAATAGGCTCATTAGTAGACTAAGCACAACTGAAGAAACAATCTCATATCATTTTCAAACTACATTAAATCAAGGATAAAGAAAAAATTCTAAAAGAGGCCAGAAGAAAGAAAACATATCTATCAAGGAGAAAAGATAAGAATCATATTCAACTTCTCCTCAGAAACCATGCAAGCAAGGAGAGTGAAGTAAAATATTTAAAGTGTTAAAAGAAAAAAAACACCAACCTAGAATTCTATACCATGAAAAGTTATCCTTCAAATATTAAGAAAAAAATACATTATTAAACAAATGACAGTTGAAGACATTGTTGCCAGTAGAACTGCCTTGCAAGAAATTTAACAGAAGTCTTTAGAGAGAAGAAAAAAAATATGTCAGAAATACAGGTTGATCATTTTAAAAGAGAATTAAAGAAGGAAGATGTGGAGGTCAAATAAAAAACTTCTATTTCTTATCCTAAGTTGATCTAACATAATAGCTTATACAAAATACTGGCATCAACGTATTAAATTACATATGCTTGTGCATATGCATATACCATATATATACTTATGTACACATACATATATCTATATACACACACACTTATGTATGCATAAATGTAACTGAAATGAATGAAAGTAATGATACCAAGGATGAGAGGGAGAAATTAAAATTATTTTATTGTTATAAGTTATACTATATATAAAGTGGTATAACGTTATTTGAAAGGGGACTTGGATTAGTTATAAATGTATATTGCAAACCATAGGCCAACAAGTAAGAAAGTAAAAAATAAGTTATAACTAATACATTAAGAAAGGGCAGGATTTGGGGGCGGAGCAAGATGGCCGAATAGGAACAGCTCCAGTCTCCAACTCCCAGCACGAAGGACACAGAAGACCGGTGATTTCTGCATTTACAACTGAG
>NW_012117188.1:911285-950234 GCF_000951035.1 Colobus angolensis palliatus
AAACCATCATTCTTAGCAAACTATCACAAGAACAGAAAACCAAACACCGCATGTTCTCACTCATAGGTGGGAAGTGATCAATGAGATCACTTGGGCTTGGCAAGGGGAACATCACACACTGGGGCCTATCATGGGTAGGGGGGAGGGGAGATGGGGGTGGGATTGCATTGGGCATTATACCTGATGTAAATGACGAGTTGATGGGTGCTGACAAGTTGATGGGTGCAGCACACCAACATGGCACAAGTATATATATGTAACAAACCTGCACGTTATGCACATGTACCCTAGAAGTTAAAGTATAATAATAAAAAAAAAAATCTATAAATCTCTAGGCAGGGCTAACCAAGAAAGTGAAAGAAAAGTTATGAATTACTAATATCAGAAATAAAAGAGCTGATTTCACTGAAGATCCTATGGACATTAAAATGATAAAGGAATACTATGAACAATTTTAGTCCCCCAAATTTGATAACCTAGATGTAATGAACTAACTTTGAAAGATACAAACTTTTAAAATTTACACAAGAAATAGATAATCTGAATAGGTCTACATCTACAAAAGTAATTAAGAAATTATACCAATTCTTTATAATTTCCTTCAGAGGACAGAGCAGATGGAATACATCCTAATTCATTGTATGAGCTACCAAAACCAGATAGACATTACAAGAAGAGAAAACTATAGACCAATATCTCTCATGAACATGCATGCAAAAATCCTCAACAAAGTATTAACAAATTGAATCCAAGAATGCATAAAAATTATACACCACAACTCAGTGTAATTTAGCCCAGGAATACAAGGCTCGTTCAACATTCATACATCAATTAATGTAAAACATATCAACAGCTAAAGAAGAAAGATTGTATGCTCATTTCAATGGATGCAGAAGAAGGATTTGACAAAATCCAGCACCTGTTTATGATAAAAGCTCTTAGTAAACTAGAAATAGAGGGGAACTTTGTCAACCTGATAAAAAGTATCTACAGAAAACCTACAGACAACACCATGCTTAATGGTGAGAAATTTGAAGCTTTCCCACTAAGATTAAGTACAGACAATGATATCCCCCCAAATTACTCCTTTTCAACATTTTCCCTGAAATTCTAGCTAAAGCAGTAAGACAAGAAAATAAACTAAAAGGTATGCAGACTGAGGAAGAAGAAATACAACTTTGTGCACAGATAACATGATTTTCCGTGTAAAAGATCTGAAGGAAACAACAAAAAAACTTAAATGAATAAGCCATTGTGGCAAGGTTTTAGAATACTAGATTAATATGCAAAAATCAATCACTTTTCTATATAACAGCATTGAACAATTGAAATTTAAAATAAAAAACCCACTACCATGTACATTAGCATGCAAAATATAAAATACTTAGCTAAAAATCAAACAAAATTTGTACAAGATCTATGTGAAGAAAACTACAGAATTCTGATGAAAGAAATCAAACAAAAATATAAACAGGTATTCCATGTTTATTATGGATAGGAAGATTCAATATTGTCAAGATAGAAATTCTTCCCAACTTGGTTTATAGATTTAATATAATCCCAATTAACATCTCAGCAGGATATTTTGTGAGTAATGACAAACTGATTCTAAAGTTTATATGAAAAGGCAGAAGGCCCAGAATAGCCAACATAATATTGAAGGAGAGGGGATGGGCTTCATGAAGACAGCTGCCTAGTGGCATCTGGTCCTGCCCTTTTCCGCAATGCAAAGAAACAAAATAGTAAGTAGATAATCACACTTCAAATATTTCATCTAAGAGAGAACACTGGAATTCTACAGAGAATTGACAGGAAACACCAAAGTAAGTAAGGAGTGTAAAGCTAGACAGCCTGCTCAGTCAGGACAAGCTGAGAGCCTGGATGAGCTCCCTAATGCAGGGAAGTGGTAAGTGAGTGACCCTCAGCAATCATCCAAGCCACAGGAAATCCTCTAGCCTCTCATGGGGTCCAATACTGATATAGAGAGCTGCCTGGAGATTGTACAAAAACGTTTATTCAAAGAAGGAGCTTACACTGGGTCCCATATACTTCCTGAGCACTAAAGAGCTACAGCAAGGTGCCATATTGAGAGCCCAGCCTCCACCAGATTACTTCCTGCCTAGGGCCCCAACAGCTTCTGCAGCTCCACGTCCCTGTAGCCCAAGAAACATTTCCAGCCCACAGCCACTGCTACAGCTGCCTGCCACCTCTAGGGCTAAACTGTAAACCATTAGCAAAGACCCTGCTGCCCCAGCAGCAAAGCCACTACATAATTTCAAGCACCCTAAGCACAGAGTTCTCCACCCACAGCAGCCACAATAGCAAGCTGCCACAGCTGGGGCTGAAGCACAAGCAAAGTGAATGTTCTTCAGTCACCTGCATACAGATGCTGCCATTGAAAGCTACCCCACCCTCCCCAGTAGGAAAGCTGCTGTGCAGCCACTGCTGCTCTCACCCAAGCATTCTACCTTGGACCTGGAGAGTATCCTGCTCCTGCTTCCACAGTCAGCACCTGCCAGCACCAACTGGAGGCTTGAGATCAGGTTCACCTGGCCCAGCTCTTTCTCCTACCCAACATGCTATCTGGGGGCCTGGGAACCATCCAGCCAAGCCTTTTACTCCTGGCACCTGAGCACTCTTCCTGGGGACCTGTAGGAACCACAAACCAGCTGCTACCACCACAGGAGGTACCCACTAAAATGTAACACCTGTGAGCCTGATGACTGTCCCACCCAGTACGTTGCAGCCACTGGCAACACCAGCACAGACCACAGAGACCCAAAAGTTAATGCTATCACTACTATAGTCATTACCCATTCCAGATCCACTGCCCAGGGACCCAGAAACCCACCAATTTCCCCAGCCTATCTCTGCCACTACCAGCCACCTGAGCAAATTGCCCAGAGGCTCAAATGTAAGTCCTCCTGCACCCATTAACACCTGTGTATGTATACACTGCCGTGGGGCCCTAACACAGTCACACATGGCTCACCACTACAATACTGGGGCCCACGGACAGGCTCACCTGTCATCTCCATCTCCAGTGCAACTTCAATACAGTTTCTCCTAAAAAGAGCACACTAAGCCACTGAGGAAACCACAGACACCACCAGTACTCTTTACAGCCAAATAAAGAACATGAAGTAATGCCTATACTACTGAATACACCCAAAACCGCAGCCATAGTACTCTACCCGACCAACATGATAGATCCTTTTCAGGGAAAAGACTTCTCCCACAAAAGCAAATTCAAAACAACTGTTACACCACATATGTAGATATCAACACAAGGACATCAGAAATATGAAAAAGAAAAGAAATATGACATTTACCAAAAAAATTCCCCAGTAATACATTCCAATAAAAAAATAAAATCACAAATAAATAATTCAAAATAATGATATTAAAGAAGCTCATTAAAACACAAGCGAAAACAGAAAAACAATACCGACAAATCAGAGAAACAATTTAAGGAGAATATATATCATAAAAAAAACCAAAAACAAAGTCTGGAACTGAAAATTTCATTAAGTGGAATACAGAATACATAGGAAAGTTTCAACAATGAACTAGATCAATCAAATGATATAATTTCAGGATGTGAAAACAGGTATATTGAAACAACTCAGACAGACAAAATTAAATAAAAGGCTAAACAGGAATGAGCAAAACCTAAATGACATATGAGACACCATAAAACAACCAAATGTTTAAATGTTCAGTGTTCCAGAAAGTAATGAGAAAAATAAAAGACTTAGAAAGCCTATTTAACAAAATAGTATTTTTAAAATGCTCAAATCTAGCAAAAGATTTAGGCATTCAGATACAAGAATATCAGAGATCCTCAAACAGATACAATGAAATTATGTCTTCTCCATGGTACATTATAGTCAAGCTTTCAAAAGTCAAAGACAAATATAGAATTCTAAAAATTGCAAAAGAAAAGTGTCTAGTCACTTATACAGAAACCTCCATCAGACTTTTACAGTGGATTTCTCAGCAGAAACCTTAGAGGCCAAAGGAGACTGAAATGATATATTCAAAGTACTGGAAGAAAAACTTGCCAGCTAAAGATACTGTATTAGTTCATTTTCACACTGCTATAAGGAACAACCTGAGACTGGGTAATTTAAAACCAAAGAGGTTTAATTGACTCACAGTTCTGCATAGCTGGGAAGGCCTCAAGACACTTACAATCATGGTGGAAGGTGAAGGGGATGAAGCAAGGCATGTCTTCTCATAGTGGCAGGAGAGAGAGAGTGCAAGGGAGGAACTGCCAAACACGTTTAAACCATCAGATTTCATGAGAATTCATTCACTTTCATTAGAACAGCCTGGGGGAAACCACCCCTGTGATCCAGTTACCTCCTATTAGGTCTCTCCTCTGATACATGGGGATTACAATTCGAGATGACATTTGGGTGGGGACACAGAGCCAAGCCACATCATTTCCCCCCAGTCTCTCCCAAATCTCATGTCTTTTTTACATTTCAAAACCAATCATGCCTTCCCAACAGCCCTCAAAAGTCTTAACTCATTGCAGCATTAACTCAAAAGTCTAAGTCCAAAGTGTCATCTGAGACAAGAAGTCACTCTCCCTCTGAACCTGTAAAATCTAAAACAAGTTAGTTATTTCCAAGATAGAATGGAATTACAGGCATAGGGTATTTCCAAATAGGAGAAATTGGAGAAAACAAAGGGCCACAAGCCCCATGCAAGCCTAAAACCTGGGAGGGCACTCATTTAATCTTAAAGCTCTAAAATAATCTTCTTTGATGCCACGTCTCACATCCAGAGCATGCTGATGCAAGAGGTGGATTCCCATGGCCTTTGGCAGCTCTGCCTCTATGGTTCTATAGGGTACAGTGTTTCTGGCTGCTTCCACAAGCTGGCATTGAGTGCCTGTGGCTTCTCTAGGTGCATGGTACAAGCTATCAGTGGATCAACCATTCTGGGGTCTGAAGGATGATGGTGCTCTTCTCTCAGCTCCACCAGGCAGTGTCCCAGTGGGTCTCTGTGTAGGGGCTCCAACCCCACATTTCCCCTCTGCATTGCCCTAGTAGAGATTCTCCATGAAGGCTCCACCCCTGCAGCAGATGTCTGCCTGGACATCCGGATGTTTTCATACATCTTCTAAAATCTAGGTGGAGGCTCTCAAAGCTCAACTATTGTCTTCTGTGAACCTGCAGGCCCAACACCATGTGGAAGTTGCCAAGACTTGGGCTTGCACCCTCTGAAGTCATAGCCTGACCTGCACCTTGGTCCCTTATAGTCACAGCTGGAGCTGGAGTAGCTGGGACGCAGGACACTAAGTCCCAAGACTGCACAGAGCAGTGGGACTCTGGGCCAGCCCTGCCCATGAAACCATTTTTTCCTCCTAGGCCTCCAAGCCTGTGATGTGAGGGGTGCTAGGAAGATCTCTGACATTCCCTAGAGACATTTTATTCATAGTCTTGGCTATTAACAGTTGACTTCTCGTTACTTAAGCAAATTTCTGTAGCAGACTGTAACAGGCTTTAATTTCTCCCCAGTAAATGGGTTTTTCTTTTGTACCACATGATCAGGCTGCAAATGTTCCAAACTTTTATGCCCTGCTTTCCTTTTAAATATAAGTTCCAACGTCAAGTCATTTTTTGTGAACTCAAATGACCGTACATGCTCAGAAAAAGGCAGGTTACTTCTTGCATGCTTTGCTGCTTAGAAATTTGTTCTGCTAGATACCCTAAATCATCTCTCTCAAGTTCAAAGTTTCACAGATCTCTAGGGCAGGAGCATAATGCCACCAGTCTCTTTGCTAAAGCATAAGAAGAGTCCCCTTTTCTCCAATTCCTTATAAGTTCCGCATCTTTATCTGAGACCAATTCAGCTTGGACTTCATTGTCCATATCACTATCAGCATTTTGGTCAAAACCATTCAACAAGTCTCTAGGAAGTTCCAACCTTTCACACATCTTCCTGTCTTCTTCTGAGCCCTCCAAACTCTTCCAATCTCTGCCTGTTACTCAGTTCCAAAGTCATTTTCACATTTTTAGGTATCTTTATAGCAGTGCTCCAGACTCCCAGTACCAATTTTTTGTATTAGTCTGTTTTCACACTGCTATAAAGAATGACTTGAGACTGAGTAATTTATAAAGGAAAGAGCCTTCTTTGACTCAACTCATTGCAGCAGGAGAAACAGAGCACAAGGGAGGAACTGCCAAACACTTTTAAACCATCAGATCTCATGGAAACTCACTATCATGAGAACAGCATGCAGGAAACCACACCCATGATCCAATCACTTCCCACCAGGTCCCTCTCCTGACATGTGAGAATTGCAATCTAAGATGATATTTGGGTGGGGTCATGAAGCCAAATCATATCAGATACTGTATCCAGAAAAGATTTTTCATAAATAAAAGATAAATAAAGTTTTTCCAAGATAAGCAATAGCTAAGGGAATTAATCACAAATAAGCCAGTTCTACAAGAAATGCTTAAGTGAATCCTACACCTGGAAGCTAAGGGACAATATCTACAATCATGAAAATGCATGTAAGTATAAAACCCATGGGAAGAGTACACATAAATAGGAGAGAAAAAGACTCAATTCTTACCAATACAGAAAAGAACCCAATAACAATGTTAAATAGTAAGAGAAAAAAGAGAAATAAAGAATATTGAAAACAATCAATAAACAGCTAACAATGTGATAGAAATAAAGTCTCATATATCAACAATAAGCTTGAATGTAAACAGATCAGACTGTTCACTTAAAAGAGATATATAGAAACACTGAATAGATTTTTAAAACAAAAAGAAAAGAAAAAGGCTCTAATTATATGCTGCTCACAAGAATTTCACCTTAGTAGTAAAGACATTTATAGATTGAAAGTAAAGGGATGGAAAATGATATTTCAAACAGAAACCAAAAGTAAGCAGAAGTAGCTATCCTTTGACAAACTGACTTTAAGTCAAAAACAGTAAAAAGAGACAAAGAATGCCATTATATAATAACAAAGAAATCAATTCAGCAAGAGGATATAACAACTCTAAAGGTATATGCACCCAACACCAGAGCACCCAGATATAGAAAGCAAATATTGTTAGATCTAAAGGGAAAGATAATCTTCAACACAGTAATAACACTAATAGTTGGGGACTTCAACACTCCACTTTCAGCATTAGACAGATTATATACACATAAAATTAACAAAGAAACATTGGATTTAAACTGCACATTAGGCCAACTGGACCAAACCGACATCTACATAACTTTCTACCCAACAGTGAGAAAATACACATTCTTTTCATCACACATGAAACGTTTGCCAAGATAGCCCACATGTTATGACACAAAACAAGTCTCAACAAGTTTGTAAAAATTGAAATCATACCAAGTATTAGATGATAGTGGAGTAAATCTAGAAATCAATAACAAGAGAAACTTGGAAAACTATACAAATACATGAAAATTAAACAACGTAGCCCTTATGACTATTGGGCTTAGGAAGAAATTAAGGAGAAAATAAAAATATATGTTAAAATGAATTAAAATTAAAACACAACATACAAAAGCTTATAGTATGCAGCAAATGCAGTGCTACAAGGGAAGTTTGTAGCAATAAATGAATGCAGTACAAAAGCAGAAAGATTTTAAATAAACAATCTAGCTATGCATCTCAAGGAACTAGAAGAGCAAAAACAAACCAAACCCAAAGATAGCCAGCAAGAAATTATAAAGATCAGAGTAAAACTAAACAAAACAGAGATTGAAAAACAATATAAGTAATCAACGAAATAAAAAGTTGGGTGTTTGAAAAGATAAACAAAATTGATGAACCACTAGCTAAAATAACCAAGAAAAATGAGAGAAGACACAAACAAAAAATACTTTGAAATGGAAGAGGAGATATTATAATTGATAGCACACAAATACCAAAGATTATCAGAGACTATTATAAACAATTATAAAATAACAAACTGAAAAGCCTAGAGAATACATTTCTGCACACATAAAACCTACCTAGATAAATCAGGAGGCAATAGAAAATCTAAAAAGACCAATTATGAGTAATGATATTCAATTAGTAATAGAAAAATCTCACCCACCCCACCCCCAAAAAATGTCCAGAACCCAATGGCTTCATTATGGAATTCTGCCAGACTTTCAAAAGGCATATAATCTCAATTATCCTCAAACTCTTAAGAAATTTGAACAGAAGGGAATTCTCCCTAACTCATTTTACAAGGCCAGCATTATCCTGATACCAAAATCAGACAAAGATGCAACACCACCAACAAAACCTACAGGCCAATACCCTGATGAACAGAGACACAAGAATCCTTAACATAATGATAGCAAACGAAATTCAACAGCACATTAATAAACTAAAATACACCATGATCAAGTTGGATTTATCCTAGAAATTCAAGGATGGTTCAACATATGCTGATAAATAAATGTGTTATTTTGCATCAAAAGAATGAAATACAAAACCTATATGATCATCTCAATAGATGAGAAAAATCATTTGACAAAACTCAACATCCCTTCATTATAAAAACTCAAAAACTAGACATTGAAGAAACATATATCAACATAACAAACGCCATGAATTATTACAAACCCACGGT
This sequence comes from Colobus angolensis palliatus, assembly GCF_000951035.1. NCBI lineage: Eukaryota > Metazoa > Chordata > Mammalia > Primates > Cercopithecidae > Colobus > Colobus angolensis. The sequence continues at coordinate 919,901 of NW_012117188.1, forward strand.
TAACATCATACTGAATGGGGAAAAGCTGAGAGCATTTCCTCTAAGAATGAAACAAGACAAGAATGCCCACTTTCAAAACTCCTATTCAACATATTGCTGGAAGCCCTTTACAGAGCAATCAGGCAAAAAAGTAAATAAATAAAAGACATTCAAACTGGAAAACAGGAAATTGTGTTCTCTCTTTTTGCAGATAATATGATCTTGTATCTAGAAAATTCTAAAGACTTCACAAAAAATTATTAGATCTTATCAATGAATTCAGTATATTTGCAGTAAAAGCAACATACAAAAGTCAGGAGCATTTCTATACGCCAATTATGAACTAGCTGAAAAATAAATTAAGAAGGCAATCACATTTACAATTGCTACAAAAAAGATAATAAAACATTTAGGAATAAAGTGAATGAAGGAGATAAAAGATCTCTACAAGAAAACTACAAAACGGAACCAAACAAATGGACAGACATCTCATGCTCATGGATCAGAAGTATTACTATTATTAAAATGACCATACTGCCCAAAGCAATCCACAGATCCAATGCAATCCCTAGGAAAGTGCCAATGTCATTTTTCTCAGAAATAGAAAAAAATACATATCATTCCTATGCAATCAAGAGAGCCCAAGTAGCCAAAGCAATCCTAAACAAAACGAACAAAGCTGAAGGCATCAAATTAGATTACTTCAAAATATTACAAGCTATATAATCAAAATCACATGATATTTGTTTAAAAACAGATGTACAGACCAATGGAATGGAATAGGGAACTCAGAAGTAAATCCACATATTTATAGCCCACTGGTTTTCAACAAAGATACCTAGAACATACATTGGAGAAAGGATAATCTCTTCAGTAAATGGTGCTGGAAAAACTGGATATCCATATGCAGAAGAAAGAAACTAGGCTCATATCTCTCATCATATATAGAAAGCAACTGAAGATATATTAAAGATTTAAAAATAAGACCCCAAACTATAAAACTACTAGGAAAAAAAAACATAGGGTAAAAACTTCAGGACATTGGTCTAGGCAAAGATTTTACGGCCAGACCTCAAAAGCACAGGCAACGAAACAAAACTAGACAAACGAGACTTCATTAAACCAAGATGCTTCTGCTTAGCAAAGGAAATGAACAATAGAGTGAAGAGATAACCTGTCGAATGGGAGAAAATACTTGAAAACTATTCATCTGACAAGGTATTAGTATTCAACATATAAAAAGAACTGAAACAACTCAACATTAAAAAAATAGATAAATCCTGTTAAAAATTGGGCAAAGTACATGAACAGACATTTCTAGTCAAATGACCCACAAGTAAATGAAAAAAAAGTTCAGCATCATTAATCATTAGGGAAATGCAAATCAAAACCATCATGAAATATCATCTCACCCCAATATATAATGCTTATGATCAAAAAGACAAAAGATAACAAGCACTAAGGAGAATGTGAAGAAAATGAAACCATTGTATGCTGTTGTTGATGGACTTTGTTCACTCTTTTTTATTCCTTTATTAATAAATGAAAGTATAAATATATTTATATAAAAGCATAAAAATGAAAGTATTAATCAGTACAGATGCTATAGAAAACCGTACAAATATTTCTTAAAAAAAACACCTAAAGACAGAAATATCATATAATCCAGCAATCCCACTGCTGGATATTTATCCAAGGGAAAAGAAATTAGTATATCAAAAAGATACCTTCACTATCAAAATGACACCTTCACCCCAATGTTTACTGAAACCCTCTTCACATTTACAAAGATACTGAATCAACCTAAGTGCCAGAAAATGGATAAATGAATAAAGAATATGTGTTACATATGCACAATGAAATACTATTCAGCCATAGAAAAGAATGTTACCATGCCATTTGCAGCAATATGGATAGAACTAGAGATCATTATGTTAAATGAAATAAGCCAAGCATAGAAAGACAAATATCACATGTTCTCATTCTTATGTGGGAGCTAAAAAAGTTAATCTCTTGGATGTAGAGAATAGGATGATAGTTACCAAAAGCTGAGAAGGGTGTATGGGGAGGTGGTGGTAAAGAGAGATTGGTTAATGAATACAAATATACAGTTAGATGAAAATAATCTGTTCTAATGTTTGATAGTAACAATGTATTATACATTTCAAAGTAGCTAGAACAGAGGACTTGAAATGTACCCAACACATAGAAATGATGAGTGCTTGAGTTGGTAGGTACCTCAAATACTCTGACTTAATCATTACACAATCTATGCAGGTAACAAAATGTCACACGTACCCCATAAATGTGTACAAATACTTACATCAATAAAAATAAAATCATGATAATTATAATATTAAAGGAGAAGAACAAAGTTGAAAGAGTGATATAATTTGAATTCATGACTTATAAAGATATGAGATAACACAGGTGAAAGCATAAATACATCAATGGAAAGCAATAGAAATCCCAGAAATAGGCATTGTATAAATATAAACGTATTTTTAATAAAGGAGCAAAGGCAATACAATGAGGCAAAGATAGTCTTTTCAACAAATAACTGAAATAACTGGATGTCCACATGCAAACAAAATAAATAAATCTAGACACAGTTCTTACAACTTTCACAAAAATTAACTCAAGATAAATTATACACCTAAATGTAAAATGCAAAAATACAGAACTTCTAGAAAATAACAAAGGAGAAAAACTAGAAGACCTTGGATATTGTAATGAGGTTTTAGACACAACCCCAAACGCATAGTCCATGAAATAAATATTTGATAGGCTGGATTTCTTTAAAATTTAAAAAATTATTCTCCGTAAGAGACATCGTTGAGAGAATGAGAAGACAAGCCATAGACTTGGGGAAGTTATTTGCAATAGACACATCTGTTAGAGAACAGAGATCCAAAATATATGAAGAACCCTTAAATCTCAAGAAAACAAAAGCAACCCAATTCAAAACGAGCCAAAAACTGTAAGAGACACATCACCAAAAAAAAATAGAAATAAGCCTATTAAAAGATGTCCCACATCATATGTCATCAGAGAAATGCAAATTAAAACAATGAGATACCACTGCATATATATCAGAATAGCCAAAATCCAGCACACTGACAACACCAAATTCTGACAAGAATGTGTACCAATAGAAATTCTCCTTTGTTGCTGGTGGAAATGCAAACTTGTACAGCCAATTTGGAAGACAATTTGGCTATTTCTTACTCAACTAAATGTGATATGACCCAGTAAGAATGCTCCTTCACATTATTTGAAAGGGGTTTAAAATTATGTCTATGTAAAAACCTGCACATGGATATTTAAAGCAGCTTTATTTATAATTTCCAAAACTTAGAAACAACCATGATGTCCTTCAGTAGTTGAATGGATAAATTAACTAAGGTACATCCAGACAATAGAATATTATTCATCCCTAAAAGCAAATGAGCTGTAAACCCATGAAAAGATGTGGAGGATGCTTAAATATATATATGACTAAGTGAAACAATCCAGTCTGAGAAGGATATGTTACTTAGGGTTCCAACCATATGAAAATTTCCAAAGAAAAAACAATAAAGACAATAAAAAGATCAGTGGTTGACTGGAGTGGGCAATGGGATAAACAGACAGAGTCCATAGGATTTTTGAGGCAGTGAAAATACTCTGTGTAATATTCAAAAGATGGATATATGTCATTACATTTTTGTAAAATCTGTAGAATGTACAACTCAGAGACTCAGCTCTAAGGTAAACTATGGACTTGGGTGACTATGATGTGTCAATCTAGATTGTAAAAACAGTGTCAATCTGGTGGAGAATATTGATAACTGGGGAGTCTATGCATGTGCAGGGGCAGGGAATACAAGGAAAATCTGTATCTTTCTATCCATTTTGCTGTGAACCCAAAACACCTCTTTAAAAAATATATTTTTATAAAGTAAACAAAGTAATTGAAAAGTAAAAATAAATGAATAAATAAATAAATAAAGTGGGGAAAATACATAAAATCTCCCCAAGTGCTTTTAAGATGAGGTAAAGTTTGATATGTAAAATCCACCAATCTACTACTGCTATTCTAGTTTTATAAAATGAGTGAAAGAGCATTTCTTCTTTTCTATTCTTGGAGCCCCTTTGTATAGATAGAATACCTGTTCTGTGAATATCTGGCCTTGCCTATAAGATCATCTGGGAGTACAAATCCCCACTGATATGTATTGGCTGTGTCCCCACCCAAATCTCAACTTGAATTGTAGCTCCCATAATTTCCAAGTGTTGTGGGAGGGGTCTGGTGGGAGATAATTGAATCACGGTGGTGATTTCCTCCATAATCTTCTCAGGGTAGTAAATAAGTCTCACGAGATCTGATGGTTTTATAAGAGAAAGTCTCTTTCACTTGATTCTCATTCCCTCTTTGCCTGCTGCCATGCTTTTTGACTTCTGCGATGACAGTGAGGCCTCTCCAGCCACGTGGAACCATGAGTCCATTAAACCTCTTTTTCTTTATAAATTATCCAGCCTGAGGTATGGCTTTATCAGCAGTTTGAAAATGGACTAATACAGTAAATTGGTACCAGTAGAGTGGGTGCTGCTGTAAAGATACCCAAAAATGTGAAGCGACTTTGGAACTGGGTAACAGGCAGAGTGTGGAACACTTTGGAGGGCTCAGGAGAAGACAGAAAAATGTGAAAGAGTTTGGAACTTCCTAGAAACTTGGAGGGCTAAGAGAACAGGAAGATGTGTGAAAGGTTGGAACTTCCTAGGGACTTGTTGAATGACTTTGGCCAAAATACTGATGATGATATGGACAATAAAATCCAGGCTGAGGTAGCCTTGGATGGAGATGAGGAATTTGTTGGGAACAGGAGTAAAGGTGACTCTTGCTTTATTTTAACAAAGAGACTGGCAGAATTTTGCCCCTGCCCTAGAGATTTGTGAAACTTTGAACTTGAGAAAGATGATTTAGGGTATCTGGTGAAAGAAATTTCTAAACAGCAAAGCATCCAAGATGTGACTTGGGAGTTGTTAAAAAGCATTCAGCTTTAAAAGGGAAACAGAGCATAAAAGATCAGAAAATTTGTAGCCTGATGATGCACTAGAAAAGTAAAATCCATTTTCTGAGAAGAAATTCAAGCCAGCTGCAGAAATTTGCATACATAATAAGGAGCCAAATATTAATACCAAGACAATGGGGAAAATTTCTCCAGGGCATGTCAGAGACCTTTGTGGAAGCTCCTCCCATCACAGGCCCAGAGGCCTAGGAGGAAAAAATAGTTTTATAGGCCAGGCCCAGAAAGCACCTACTGTGTGCAGCCCAGTAGGTGCCCTGAGTCCCAGCAACTCTAGCCATGGCTAAAAGTGACCAAGGTACAGCTTTAGCCATGGCTTCAAAGGGTGCAAGCCCCAGGCCTTGGCATTTTCCACATGGTGTTAAGTGTGTGGGTACACAGAAGTCAAGAATTGAGGTCTGGGAAACTCTGTCTAGATTTCAGAGGAGGGAAACACCTGGATGTCCAGGCAAATGTGTGCTTCGGGGTGGGACCCTCATGAAGAACCTCTAATAGGGCAGTGTGGAAGGGAAATGTGGGGTTGAAGCCCCCATGCAGAGTCCCCACTGGGGCAATGCTTAGTGGAACTGTGAGAAAAGGGTCACCATCCTCCAGAACCCAGAATGGTAGATCCACAGCTTGCACTGTGCACCTGGAGAAGCTGCTGACACTCAATGCCAGCCCATGAAACCAGCCAGGAGGCAGGCTGTACCCTGCAAAAGCACAAGGGCAGAGCTGCCCAAGACCCTGGGAGCCCACCTCTTGCATCAGTGTGACCTGGATGTGAGACATGGAGTCAAATGAGATAATTTGGGGGCTTCACAATTTGATTGCCCTGCTGGATTTCAAAATTGCATGGGGCCTTTAGCCCCTTTGTTTTGGCCTATTTCTCCCATTTGGAATGGGGGTATTTATCCAATTCCTGTATCTCCATTGTATCTAGGAAGTAACTAACTTAATTTTGATTTTACAAGCTCATAGGCAGAAGGAACTTGCCTTATCTCAAATGAGACTTTGGACTGTGGACTTTTGAGTTAATGCTGAAATGAATTAAGACTTTGAGGTAGTGTTAGAAAGGCATGATTAGTATTGAATGTGAAGACATGATATTTGGGAGAGGCCAGGGGCAGAATGATATGGTTTGGCTGTGTTGCCATAAATCTCATCTTAAATTGTAGCTCTCATAATTCCCACATGTTGTAGGAGAGACCTGGTGGGAGATAATTGAATCAGGGTATGGTTCCCCCATATTGTTCTCATGGGAGTAAATAAGTCGCATGAGATCTGATGGTTTTATAAGAGGAAACCCCTTTCACTTGGTTCTCAGTCCCTCTTTACCTGCTGCCATGTAAGATGTGCCTTTTCCCTTCCACCATGATTGTGAGGCCTCCCCAGCCACGTGGAACAGTGAGTCCATTAAATCTGTTTTTCTTTATAAATTGCTCAGTCTCAGATATGTCTTTATCAGCAGCATGAAAACGGACTAACATACTCACCTTCAAAAATAACGTTGTAATCACATCCTTATGGGATGGTAGCAGGTTTACTTTGGAATATATGTGCAGTAGCAGAGATTCTGAGTCATGAGATATTCATACACTTAATATGACTAACTTCTGCCTGCCTACTCTTTGACGTGTACACTCCAGCTCACATTTCACCAGCCTAGTGTGAGGGCTAGAATAAGTCCCATGGCCCTACCAACACTTGACAGTAAAAGGCTTTTGAAATTTTACTACTCTAACAAAGTTATATCACTATTGTTTTAACTTGGATTTATTAGACTACTAACAAAATTGAACCTTCCCTAATATGCCTGTTAGTTTGTCAGGTTTCTCTTTTACAAATTCCTTTATTCATTTTTTCTTTGTGGTGGCTTTCATTTTTGTTGTTTTTGATCTGAAGATTGTATATTGATCTTCTAGATATTAATCCCATATTCATTTTGATATTGCAAATATATTCATGTTTTCTCATTTCAATATCGATCTACGCCTTTGACCACTTTCCAAACCTCTTTAACAGAAAACCTTGACTTTAATCAAGGTTATCAATCTTTTGCTTTAAATATTGATTAAGAAGTTCTTTTTGTCTCAATTCATTAACCACCTTTTCATTTTGTTGATTGTTTGCTTTGCTGTGCAGAAGCTCTTCAGTTTCATGTAGTTCCACTTACTTAATTTTGCTTTTGCTTGCTGTGCTTTTGGTAAAATACTCAAAAAATCTTCCAAAGGCCAATATCAAGGAGGTTTTTTCCTATGTTTCCTTTCAGGGTTTTACAGTTGCAAGTCTTATGTTTAAGTCTCTAATCCATTTTGAGCTGATTTTTGTTTATGATGTAGGAGACCAGCTTCATTCTTCTGTGTCTGGATTTCCAATTTTCTCAACAGCATTTATTAAAGAGACTATTCTTTCTCTACAGTGTCTTCTTATCAGCCTTGTATAAAAGTCAAAAATTAGTTGACTGCATATACTTGAGTTTGTTTCTCATCTCTCTAGTGTTGCATTGGATTGTGCATCTGTTTTTATGCCAGTACCCTGCTGTTTTAATTGCCATTGGTTTGTAATATAATTTGAGATCAGAAAGTATGATGCTTTCAACTTTGTTGCTTTTCTTTAAGTTTGTTTTGGCTACTTGGAATTTTTTGTGATTTCATACAAATTTTAGAATTATTTTTTCTATTTCTGTGAAAAATGTCATTGAAATTTTGATAAGGATTACATCAAATCTATATATTACTTTGCATAATACAAACATTTTAACAATATTAATTCTTTCAATCAACAAATACAGGATATCTTTCCATTTATTTGTGTCTTCTTAAATTACTTTTATGAATGTTTTATAGTTTTCAGTGTACACATTTTTTACCTCTTTGGTTAAATTTATTTCTAAGTATTTATTCTTTTTGGTGCCATGATACATAGGCTTGTTTTCTTGATTTCTTTGGTATTGAGAGAAAATATTTGCAAACTATATATCAGATAAGGGGATTAATATCCAACTATATAAACAACTCATACAATTCAATAGTCTAAAATCAAATAACCTTATTTAAAAATTGGCAAAGACCTGGATAGAGATTTTTTCCAAAGAAGACATAAAAACATCACTAATCATTAGGGAAATGCAAATAGAAACCACAATGAGATATCATCACCTCATATGTGTTAGAATGGCTATTACCAAAAAGACAAGAGATTAAAAGAGTTGGCAAGGGTGTGAATACTGTTCTACAATGTTGGTGGGGATGTAGATTTGGTACAGTTACTGTGGAAAATAATATGGAGGTTCCTGAAGAAATTAAAAGTAGAACTAGTATATTACTCATCAATCTCTCTTCTGGGTATATACCAAAAGGAACTTTACCATCTTGTAAAGATATCTGCACCCCCATTTCATTGCAGCATTACTAACAATAGGCAAGATATGGAAACAATTCAAGTATCTATTGATGGATGAATGATAAAAAATTGTGAGATACACACACACACACACACATATTACTGAATATTTTTCAGCCATAGAAAGGAAATAATGCCATTTGTGACAACATGGACCTGGAGAACATTATGTTAAGTGAAATAAGCCAGACACACAAAAATGTATGACATAATTTCACTTATATGAGGAATCTTAAAAAACAACAACAACAAACAAACAAACAAAAAAGGAACTTAAATCCTTAGAAACAGAGAGTAGAATAGTGATTGTCAGGGGTGGGGTGATGGGAGTAGAATAAGGAGATGTAGGTCAAAGGGCACAGAGTTACAGTTGTGTAGGGTGAATAAATCTAGAGACCTAATGTACAGGATGAGGACTCTGGATATTTCCTGAGAGTAGATTTTAGGTACCTTTCACATATACACACACAGAGAGACACAAAGTAACTATGTGAGATGATGGATATCGTAATTTGCTTGACTGTAGTAATTATTTCACTATGCATATCAAATCATCATGTGGTACAATTTAAATAAATACAGTTTTTAAAAAGTTCTTTTTGATTCAGGGTTATGAGGATATTATCCTATACCCTACACATAAGCTACTCATTCACTTCACCCCCATTCAGGATAATTTTGAAATAAATCCAAAATATCATATTATGAAATCCACAAATATTTTAGTGTACATTTCCAAGATCTGTGGCTCTTGAAAAATAAATTCATGATACTATTATTAAGCCTTAAAAAGCAATTCATTAATATCATCAAAGCAGCTTATCTTTAAATAGGAAAGATTAGGAAGTTTAGACATAGAGAGTTACAACACAGGACTCAATGTGCTAATGGCATACAAAAAGTGCAAAGGAGCTGTGGGAGTTCAGGGAAGGGGGAGATTTTCAGCACTAAAGAACAAACTCACCCACGGGAAAGAATCATTTAAGCAATTTAACAACTGTTTGTTTTTGGCTTTTCTTAGAAAAGTGGTTCTGAAATAGTACACAGGAGGAAGTTTCTTTTCTACACAGAACACTTGCAGATTTTTGTGTTCTTTCTCTTTTCCCTAGTAAAGAGGAAATAACAGGAAGAAGGATTCAGTTAGAAGCAAAGGAGTTGTACCTTCTCTTTTTAGACAAATTCTAAGGTTTAAAAGCACCTGGATACCATATTAGAATCATCATCTTGCTAACTAAACGTACTTTCTTTTTCCTAGTTTTCAAAATTTTATCTCTAGCCCTTGAGGGTATCTTTGAATTGCTTGCTTGAGCCAAGGTTCTCCAGAATTATGTATTACCAAAAGTTTGCCAATGTATTTCAGCCTCTCTAGCATTTCTGAAAGATCCATTTAGGTCTTGCACTTAAATTTAGTATCTTGATATAGGTGAGAGGATCTGCTTTTTTCTTATATAACTTTTGCATTTTAGGAGCTCAGAATGCATGAGGTTAAAAAAATAACCTATTCCATCAAATGATGATAATATTGGACTATAACCTACAGAACAGAGGAAAACAAATCCATGATTTACATCACTTATGCTGATGCAAATAAGTGAGTAAGTAAGACGTATTGACATGATGCATTGGAAAAGGTACAACATCATTTCTATACTGCTTTTGCACAAAAAGCACAACTTCAAAGAGGAATAGTCTATAAAAATACTTACCAGTACTCCCCAAAACTGTCAAAGTCATGAAAGACAAGGAAAGACGAAGGAACTGTCACAGATTGGAAAAGACCAAGGAGACAGGATAATTAAAGATAACATGGGATCCTGAATTGGATCTTGAAACAGATAATGAACATACGGGGAAACTAGGGAAATCTGAGAAAGGTCTGTATAGTTTCATTATGGTATTGTGCCACTGTTAATTGTCTGGTTTGGCTAATTGTACTATGGTTGTTTAAAATATTACCATTGCAGAAAGCTGAATAAAAGGTACATGGACACTTTCTGCATTATTCTGCAACTTTTCTTTGAGTCAAAAATTATTTCAGGAGGGAGGCTCCCAAGATGGCTGAAGAGGAACAGCTCCAGTCTGCAGCTCACAATGAAATCAATGCAGAACATGGTTGATTTCTGCATTTCCAACTGAGGTACCTGGTTCATCTCATTGGGACTGCTTGTATAGTAGGTGCAGTCCACAGAGGGTGAACTGAAGCAGGGTAGAGTGTCACTTCACCCGTGAAGCACAAGGGGTTGGGAGATTACCCTTGCCTAGCAAAGCCAAGCCGTGACAGTCTGTACCTGGAGGAATGGTACACTCCTTCCCAAATACTGCTCTTTTCCCTCAGTCTTCACAATTGGCAGATCAGGAAATTCCCTCTCATGTCTTGGCCGGTCCCAAGCCCACTGAGCCTCGCTTACTGCTAGCGCAGCAGTCTAAAATCGACCTGCCATGCTGCAGCTTGGTGGGGAGAGGGGCGTCCACCATTGCTGAGGTTCGAGTAGGCAGTTTTGTGCTCACAGTGTAAACGAAGAGGCCAGGAAGCTCAAACTGGGTGAAGCCCATCATAGTTCAGCAAGGTCTACTGCCTCTCAAGATTCCACTTCTGTGGGCAGGATATATCACAACAAAAGGCAGCAGACAGCTTTGGCAGACTGAAACATCCCTGTCTGGCGGCTCTGAAGAGAGCAGTGGTTCTCCAAGCATGGCCTTTGAGCTCTAAGAACAGACAGATTGCCTCCTCAACTGAGTCCCTTGACCCCGTGTAGCCTGACTGGGAGACACCTTCCAGTAGGGCCTAACAGATACCTCACACAGGTGGGTGCCCCTCTGGGATAAAGCTTCCAGAGGAAAGATCAGGTAGCTGTATTTGCTGTTCTGAAGCTTCTGTTGGTGATACCTAGGCAAACAGGGTATGGAGTGAACCTCCAGCAAACTCCAACAGACCTGAAGCTGAGGGCCCCAACTATTAGAAGAAAAATTAGCAAACAGAAAGGAGTAGCATCAACATCAACAAAAAACACAACCACACCAAAACCCCATCTGTAGGTCACCAACATGAAAGACCAAAGGTAGATAAAACCACAAACATGGTGAAAAATCAGACCAGAAAAGGTGAAAATTCCAAAAACCAGAGTGCCTCTTCTCCTCCAAAGGATCGCAGCTCCTCACCAGCAAAGGAACAACACTGGACAGAGAATGAGTTTGACGAGTTGACACAAGTAGGCTTCAGATGATCGGTAATAACAAACTTCTCTGAGCTAAAGGATCATGTTCTAACCCATTGCAAGGAAGCTAAAATCCTTGAAAAAATGTCAGATGAATGACTAACTGAATAAACAGTGTAGAGAAGACCTTAAATGACCTGATGGAGCTGAAAACCACAGCACAAGAACTTCATGACACATGCACAAGCTTCAATAGCTGATTCAATCAAGTGGAAGAAAGCATATTAGTGATTGAAGATCAAATTAATGAAATAAAGTGAGAAGACAAGATTAGAGAAGAAAGAGTGAAAAGAAATGAACAAAGCCTCCAAGAAATATGGGACTATGTGAAAAGACCAAATCTATGTTTGGCTGGTGTTCCTGAAAGTGATGGGTAGAATGGATCCAAGTTAGAAAACACTCTTCAGGGTGTTATCCAGGAAAACTTCCCCAACCTAGCAAGGCAGGTCAACATTCAAATTCAGGAAAGACAGAGAACACCACCAAGACACTCCTCGAGAACAGCAACCCCAAGACACACAATCATCAGATTCACCAAGGTTGAAATGAAGGAAAAAATATTAAGAGCAGCCAGAGAAAAAGGCTAGGTAACCCACAAAGGGATGCCCATCACACTAACTGCAAATCTCTCAGCAGAAACCCTACAAGCCAGAAGAGAGTGGGGGCCAATATTCAACATTCTTAAAGAAAAGAATTTTCAACCCAGAATCTCATATCCAGCCAAACTAAGTTTCATATGTGAAGGAGAAATAAAATCCTTTACAGACAAGCAAATGCTTAGAGAATTTGCCACCACCAGACCTGTCTTACCAGAGCTCCTGAAGGAAGCACTAAACATGGAAAGAAACAACCGGTACCAGCCACCACAAAAACATGCCAAATTGTAAGGACCATCAGCATTTTAAAGAAACTGCAACAAGTAATGGGCAAAATAGCCAGCTGACATCATAATGACAGGATCAGATTAACACATAACAATATTAACCTTAAATGTAAATGGGCTAAATGCCCCAATTAAAAGACACAGACTGGCAAATTGGATAAAGAGTAAGGACCCATTGGAGTGCTATATTCAGGAGACCCATCTCTCATGCAAAAACCCACATAGGCTCAAAATAAGGGCATGGAGGAAGATCTACCAAGCAAATGGAAAGCAAAAAAAGCAGGGGTTGCAATCTAGTCTCTGATAAAACAGACTTTAAACGAACAAAGATCAAAAGAGACAAAGAAGGCAGTACATAATGGTAAAGGCATCAATTTCACAAGAAGAGCTAACTATTCTAAATATATATGCACCCAATACAGGAGCACCCAGATTCATAAAGCAACTCCTTAGAGACCTACAAAGAGACTTAGACTCCTACACAATAATAATGGGAGACTTTAACATCCCACTGACAGTATTAGACAGATCAATGAGACAGAAGATTAACAAGGATATCCAGGACTTGAACTCAGCTCTGGACCAAGCAGACCTAATAGACATCTACAGAACTCTCCACCCCAAATCAACAGAATATACATTCTTCTCAGCACCACATAGCACTTATTCTAAAATTGACCACATAATTGGAAGTAAAAAACTCCTCAGCAAATGTAAAAGAACAGAAATCACAACAAAATGTCTCTCAGACCACACTGCAAATCAAATTAGAACTCAGGATTAAGAAATTCACTAAAAACTGCACAATTCTGTGGAAACCAAACAACCTGCTCCTGAATGACTATTGGGTAAATAACAAAATGAGAAATAAAGATGTTCTTTGAAACCAATGAGAACAAAGATACAGTGTACCAGAATCTCTGGGACACATTTAAAGCAGTGTGTAGAGGGAAATTTAAAACACTAAATGCCCACAAGAGGAAGCAGGAAAGATGTAAAATCAACACCCTAACATAACAATTAAAAGAACTAGAAAAGTAAGAGCAAACAAAATCAAAACTACAGAAGACAAAAAAAAAAAACTAAGATCAGAGCAGAACTGAAGGAGATATAGACACAAAAAAGCCTTTGAAAAATCAATGAATCCAGGAGCTAGTTGTTTGAAAAGATCAACAAAACAGACCGCTAGCAAGTCTAATAAGGAAGAAACAAGAGAAGAATCAATTAGATGCAATAAAAAAGATAAAGGGGATATGAGCAGTGATCCCACAGAAATACAAACTACTTTCAGACAGAGAATATGATAAATACCTCTATGCAAATAAACTAGAAAATCTAGAAGAAATAGATAAATTCCTGGACACATGCACCCTCACAAGACTAAACCAAAAGAAGTTGAATCTCTGAATAGACCAATAACAGGCTCTGAAATTGAGGCAATAGTTAATAGCTCAACAACCAAAGAAAGTCCAGGAGCAGATGGATTCACAGCCAAATTCTACCAGAGGTGCAAAGATGAGCTGCTACCATTCCTTCTGAAACGATTCCAATCAATAGAAAAAGAGGGAATCCTCCCTAATTCATTTTATGAAGCCAGCATCATCCTGATACCAAATCCTGGCAGAGACACAACAACGAAAAAGAGAATTTTAGGCCAATATCCCTGATGAACATCTATGTAAAAATCACTAATAAAATACTGGCAAACTGAATCCAGCAGCACATCAAAAAGCTTATCCACCATGATCAAGTTGGCTTCATCCATGGGATGCAAGACTGACTCAATATACACAAATCAATAAATGTAATCAATCACGTAAACAGCACCAATGATAAAAACTACATGATAATCTCAATAGATGCAGAAAAGGTCTTCAACAAAATTCAACAGCCCTTCATGTTAAGCACTCTCAATAAACTACATATTGATGGAATGTATCTCAAAATAATAAGAGCTATTTATGACAAACCCACAGCCAGTATCATAAAGAATGGGCAAAAACTGGAAGCATTCCTTGAAAACCAGCAAAAGACAAGGATGCCCTCTCTCACCACTCCTATTCAACATAATGTTGAAAGTTTTGGCCAGGGCAATCAGGCAAGAGAAAGAAATAAAGGGTATTCAGTTAGGAAAAGAAGAAGTCAAATTGTCTCTGCTTGCAGATGACATTATTACATATTTATAAAACCCCGTCGTCTCAGCCCAAAATCTCCTTAAGCTGATAAGCAACTTCAGCAAAGTCTCAGGATACATAATCGATATGCAAAAATCACAAGCATTCCTATACACCAATAATAGACAAACAGAGAGTCAAATCATGAGTGAACTCCCATCTACAATTACTACAAAGAGAATAAAACACCTAGGAATCAAACTTAAAGGGATTTGAAGGACCTCTTCAAGGAGAACTGGAAACCACTGCTCAACAAAATAAAAGAGGACACAAACAAATGGAAGATCATTCCATGCTCATGGATAGGAAGAATCAATATCATGAAAATGGCCATACTGCCCAAGGTAATTTAAAGATTCAGTGCAATCTCTATCAAGCTACCACTGACTTTCTTTGCAGAATTGGAAAAAAACTACTTTAAAGTTCACATGGAACCAAAAAAGAACCCACATTGCCAAGACAATCCTAAGCAAAAGGAACAAAGTTGGAGGCATCACACTACCTGACTTCAAACTATACTACAAGGCTACAGTAACCAAAACAGCCTGATAATGGTACCAAAACAGACATATAGACCAATGGAAGCAAACAGAGTCCTCAGAAATAACACCACACATCTATAACCATCTGATCTTTGACAAAGCTGACAAAAACAAGCAATGGGAAAAGAGTCCCTATTTAATAAATGGTGGTGGGAAAACTGGCTAGCCATATGTAGAAAGCTGAAACTGGATCCCTTCTTTACACCTTATACAAAGATTAACTCAAGATGGATTAAAGACTTAAACCTTTAGACCTAAAACCATAAAAACCCTAGAAGAAAACCTAGGCAATACCATTCAGGACATAGGCATGGGAAAAGACTTCATGACTAAAACACCAAAAGTAATGGCAACAAAAGCCAAAATAGATAAATGGGATCTAACTAAACTAAAGAGCTTCTGCACAGCAAAACAAACTATCATTAGAGTGAACAGGCAACCTACAGAATGGGAGAGAAATTTCACAATGTACCCATTTGACAAATGGCTAATATGCAGAATCTACAAAGAACTTAAACAAATTTACAAGAAAAAAACAACTCCATCAAAAAGTGGGCAAAGGATATGAACAGACACTTCTCAAAAGAAGACATTTATGCAGCCAACAGACATGTGAAAAAATCCTCATCATCACTGGTCATCAAAGAAATGCAAATTAAAACTACAATGAGATACCATCTCACACCAGTTATAATGGTGATCATTAAAAAGTCAGGAAACAATAGATGCTGGAGAAGATGTGGAGAAATAGGAACGCTTTTACACTGTTGGTGGGAGTGTAAATTAGTTCAACCATTGTGGAAGATAGTGTGGCAATTCCTGAAGGATCTAGAACTAGAAATACTATATGACCCAGCAATCCCATTACTAGGTATATACCCAACGGATTATAAATCATGTTACTATAAAGACCCATGCACACTTATATTTACTGTGGCACTATTCACAATAGCAAAGACTTGGAACCAGCACAAATGTCCATCAGTGATAGACTGAATTAAGAAAATGTGGCATATATACACCATGGAATTCTATGCAGCCATAAAAAGGATGAGTTCATGTCCTTTGCAGGGACATGGATGAAGCTGGAAACCATCATTCTCAGTAAACTATCACAAGGACAGAAAACCAAACACTGCTTCTTCTCACCTATAAGTGGGAGTTGAACAATGAGAACACATGGACACAGGGCGGGGAACCTCGCACAACAGGGCCTGTCTGGGGGTTGGAACCTGGGGGAGGGATAGCATTAGGAGAAATACCTAATGTAAATGACCAGTTAATGGGTGCAGCAAACCAACATGGCACATGTATACCTACGTAACAAACCTGCACGTTGTGCATATATACCTTAGAACTTAAAGTATAATTTTAAAAAAATTTTCAAAATAAAAAGTTAAACATAAAAAAAATCTGTTCCAATAATACATAAGTATACTATGACTTGGGTCCTCCTTACAAAGATCTTACCTTTTAAATAGCTATACTGAGCCAGATTGTGACAGAGCAGATTTGCTACACAGACGCCTTTTTCTTGGAGGCCCCAAAGTCTCTCCCACTAAATACTGTGTATCCCTCAGGAACAGCAATAAAACAATAAAAGCTGGACATTTTTTTATGCTCCAACAATGACTTAGAGCACTTCGAATACCTCATGGAATTATATTTATTTGCTGTAGTTGGAGACAACAAATAATTGGGGACAACAAAAGATGGTTTTAGACATAGCTATGAACTAGAGGGAGCTTTCTATGCCACATGCAGACTTCTATTTCTAGTTCCTTATGCCTTGAGCATCTCTCCTTTACTCTTCCCTCTGTCCATGTTCTGCCTTTAATTAAGAACACTCTCAAGACTCTACTCTCTGAAGTGAAATTAAAGCCAGCAGTCGTCAGAAAATTCCATTGAACATGTGCACATGTGTGCATGCACGTGTGCATCTGTGTGTATGTGTGTCTCTCTGTGTGTGTGTAGTTTTGGAAGGCCTCATGGCACCAATCACCCAACTTCTATCTGTCCATTCACAGGAGAGCATGCCTGGACCTCAGCACAACTGCAATTAAGTGTCTGTACCTGCTGCTGTAGTCTCCCTTTCTGCCCCTTTTCTCCTTATATATGACATCTCCCCATCTGTCTTTCCATTTAACATGACTAGCTCACCCTCCACTACAGCAGAAGGAGATCCAATAACATTAATTATACTGACAGCATGTCTGTTACATTAATAAAATCATCCTTTCCATTCATGGACACCATGAACAATTAAGGACTTGGGAAACTGTACATCCTGCCAAAATACTAAGTCTTACACTGATCTCAGTGAGCAGGAAATGCTCCTGACCAGCCAATAATTTGGGGATGGGGATTAGGATTTTGAATCCACTGCCTTGAAACAAGATCTCTTTGACTTTGGAAGTTAATAAGTTAATTACTTTGAACATAATGAAAGTTAATGAAGTCTGCTTGCAAAGTTTGGTCCTAACTTGAACCTCTCACAGACACAGAGGAGTCTAGAAGACAATTTGGTCTGCCCCTATGAACTGTTCAATTCAGATGCAGAAACGTCCAAATAAAGCCGTTTCAATGCTAATTGGGACTGCTTCTAGCCTTGCTCTGCTATCCCTGTTTCCAGAGATGGCAAATGTAGAAATAGTATCAGGAGATGTCCTTATCTTGTTAATTAATAAAAGAATGTTTGAGGAGAAAGGAAGATGAGTATGTACATACTGAATTTTTAATAGTTCAGTTTTTAGTGTGGGCTTCTGACCTCCCTACTTGTCTTCCTTATCCCACAATTGTTACAATACTCTAACTAATCTATAGCCCTTATTCAAATTTCACCAGTTTTTCTGCTTATGTCCTTTTTTTGCTCCAGGATCCCACAAAAAATGTAGTTATCATGTCTCCTTGGGTCTTTTCCAATCTCCAAATCCTTTGAGTTCTTTCTTTACCCCACCAAGATAGTAATTTTCACTGTAGATTAAGCTGAGTTTCATTAATTGTCTTAGCCTGGCTGGGGTCAGTAGAGTCTCTTTAAAGAAGCTGCTACGCTGCAAGTAAACATGGGTCTGAACTGCAGAACTGCTTTGTTTCTCATACATATCCACCCAGTTTGCCTAATAGGAGACTGGCTCATATATCAAGGAAGTATTGGGGCATCAAACTGCAAGCACAGATACTTTTGAAGTCTCATGCATTCTATTTAAAATTTTTAGAGATTTTGTATTTTATTCAATAAATTATACATACTTATTTTAATTCAAAAAAATATTTTCCCAAATACTCTAAACAAAGTTGACATACCAGAAAGATGCATTATATTTAGCACATGGCTTGAAGTACTCATTGGCCTGCTTCTGCATACTTCAGTTTGAGAAACTCTAACAGTGTTATTTTACTGTTTCAAATGTATGATACTGGATTACACAAGCCATTGTGACAAACTGCTGGTGTCTGGACATTACTTATAACACTGTTCCTATGAGTAAACACTTTCCAAGTTACACACAACTGACTCACAAATAAACTTTTGGCCCACAATCCATTTATATGTTGGGGACTGTTTGTACTAATATAAGATCCTTGCCACAGGATTTTTAAAAGTCATTGCAACAAATAATTCTTTTAATTTCCAAGAAAACCCACCACTTCCACAAGTTGTATGTTGTTTTTATCTCTAGATATCAAATTGCCTTAAAGCAAAACTTCCCAGTATGGATATCTAGTTGGGAAAATAGTCTGACAACAACAAAGAGAAGATAAATGAGAAAGCAAGATTGAATGGAACTCATTTACAAGCAAAGGCCTTTGATTCTGTACTTTGTCCTTCGGCTTCAGAATTCAATTTTCCTACTCAATTTTCTGCTGTTCAAACGCTGCAGTCGTTTCACTGCTTGGATATAGATGGTGGACTCCAGCTCTGAAAGAAACAAAGTTGGTGAAAAATTCCCAGAAAGCCAACTCCTTCTTTGAGTCATTTGTCAAAGTGCTTTGTATTTTCAAAGTGATCAAAGGCACTTGCAGGTGAAAAGCCGAGTGTTGTCAGTGGTGATAGGGAGGGTGTGCTCTGGAAATGCTATTCTTTTAGAAAGACAGTTTTTTCTGGAGGAAGAGTGAGGGAATTGTACAAATAATCCCAAAGGCCATTGGAGTACAATTTTAACTTCTCAGCCCTATTTAAATTTGGGTCACTCTTGTTACTGGTTCTGGTTATAAAAAACCTCCCTCAGGGATTAAGAATCCTTTCCTCTCCTCACAAGATCTTTTCTAATCCTGCTGCCTCCCCTTCTTCAGGCATCATGCTTGGAGGAGAGCAACATCATTTATGCAGCGGCCCATTCCAGGCTTCTTTCAGATGGAGATAATTACAGAGAGAAAATGTGCCACAGGAAAGAGACCACCTGTGGTCAGTGCCCCACAAATGGAAATGTAAAAGGCAACTTGTATGGATCACAATTCTCTGCAAAGCTAACTCCCTGAGTAATTTTAAATTCTTTTAAGATAGAATACCTCTCTCTCTTCACTTATGATTTGGGATAATGGAATATTGTAAGGGAGCCTTGGGACACGGCATGTTTAAAGGGACTCGCCTGCGTGCACAACTCATGCTGAAATAGAAGTAGATTAAACTCCATGCCGCTCATATAAAATCCCTAGCCTGTGAGAATTTACTATTTATAGTAGAGAGTCTGCAAACTACAGCCCTCAAGCTAAATCTGACTCATGGCCTGTTTCTTTGTTGTTTTCTTCAGCTTACCAGTTAAGAATGATTTTTTTTTTTTGAGACGGAGTCCCGCTCTGTCGGCTGGAGTGCAGTGGCCGGATCTCAGCTCACTGCAAGCTCCGCCTCCCAGGTTTATGCCATTCTCCTGCCTCAGCCTCCCGAGCAGCTGGGACCACAGGCGCCCGCCACCTCGCCCGGCTAGTTTTTTGTATGTTTTTTTAGTAGAGACGGGGTTTCACCGTGTTAACCAGGATGGTCTCGATCTCCTGACCTCGCAATCCACCCGTCTCGGCCTCCCAAAGTGCTGGGATTACAGGCTTCAGCCACTGCGACCGGCCAAGAATGGTTTTTATACTTCCACGTGGTTGGAAAAAAAAACAAAAGAAGATAATGTTTTGTGACACATGAGAAGTATTTGAGATTCAAATTTCGGTGTACAGGAATATAGTTTTTTTGGACCATGATAATGCCTACTCATTTATGTTTTGCTTATGGCTGCTTTTATCCTACAACTGCAGACTTGAGTAGTTGCAAGGGAGACTGTGTATGGTCTTCAAAGCTTAAAATATTTACTATCCAGATCTTTCTGAAAAAAACTTGCTAATCCCTGTTTCATATTCATTGAGAATTCACTTTTTCTAGCAGTGCGCTACAACAAGGTAGGGCATTCTTGGGGCAGGAAACAAATGCTATAAAGGAGCGGGGGGAAATAATCCCAGAGAAGCATGAGGTCATCAGAAGCCACACCTGTCAGCATCGCAGGTTGTCTCAACTAGGTCTGTGATTTGCTTTTCTCTGAAGAATTTCATGCCTACAGCCTATATTTTTAATAGAGGGAACTAGGATCCAGCAAAAGTTGGACAAATGAGGACACAGAAAATGAGGAGAGAATAGTGGCAGCTATTCCACAGACATATATTATTTTCTATCTCTGACTCCTGTTCTCTCCCTCAGTATCTTTAGTGGTCACACTTGAGATACAAAGAGGAGAAGGAAAAAGAGGGAGGAAAGTAGGAGGGTGACAGAAGGTCAGGATGGAAAGGTGGGAAGTAGGAGAAGGAGAGAGAGAATTGTAGAACAAAAGCCGAGTGTTAGAGTAGAAAACAAAGCAGAAATCAGAGTGGAGAAGGTAGAGAAAAAGAGACTACAGAATAGTGAAGAGGGCCTTCCAACTATCTATTCCTACTACAAATTAAGCTTTCTAAAAGGAGACCATAGAGGCTTTGTTAATTAATTGATTGACTGATGATTGATTGAAATGAAGATCAAGACACTAAAGACAGATGTAGAAAGGGATAGAAGAGAGATGTGGCATGAAAAATTAATTTTGAAAACTATAACGTGTTCAAAATCAGCTTTTGAATTTTTTGCAATTGGACCTTTAATTTGAATAAAAGCTTATACATGGGCCTACTATGTAGACAATATAGTTAGACAAGTTCTGGCCTGACTTCCAGCCATGCACCACCTCTCTCCCTTTACCAGGGGATTCCACAGAGTATATTTCAAGGACCCCCTGCCCTACTTTGAAATAGTCATCATCACTTCCTCACCTGGGATTGGGGGGTCATTCTGATTTTACAGGAGGGAGTCGTTTTGAATCTAGTTACCAGAAAGAGAGAGGATACAAACCTGTATTTGCAGTCTCTGGCTATATCAAATTTGTATAACGGTAATAAAATGGTTTACAGTTTGGTAATAACACAGATGAATTTGAAGCGCACACATTTTTAAGCTATAATGTAATTCTCTCATGGAACCCGAAAACACTAAGTAAAGGGTTAGAGCATGACGCATATGAAGCCGTCATAGGTGTCTTTCATGTGGTGTGGGACAATTTTTCAGGACATCAGATCATCAGATATCTAGAAGAGAAATAACATTAATTCTGAATTTTTGTTACAGCACTAGCAGCACGAGAACTACGTGAATAGGATTCCTTGTAACCTTAATCCATTACAGATTTGGATTGTTTGCCACAATATTGCTTTTACTTTTTTTTTTTTTTTTTTTTTTTTTGAGACGGAGTCTTGATCTGCCGCCCAGGCTGGAGTGTAGTGGCACGATCTCGGCTCACTTCAACCTCTGCCTCCCGGGTTCAAGCAATTCTCCTGCCTCAGCCCCTCGAGTAGCTGGGACTACAGGCGCACGCTGCCCCCCCTGGGAATTTTTTTTTTTTTTTTTTTGTATTTTGGTAGAGACGAGGTTTCACCGTGTTGCCCAGGCTGGTCGCGAACTCTTGAGCTCAGGCAATCCGCCCGCCTCCGCCTCCCAAAGGCTGGGTTAACAGGCGTGAGCCTCCGCGCCCGGCCAACATTGGTGTTTCTTTGAAGCATTTTCCATCCTTGTCCATTCTGGCACACAGGCCAACTTGTTAGAAGACCAGGAGACACGGGGTTTTTTACACCCACTTTTGCCACTGTGTGGTTTGGTTCAGACCGCACAAACCAAGCACATTAGAAAACACAAATTAGCCAAGTGTGCCTGCCTCCCTCTCCATCACATTTGCAGCCCCCCTTTCCTATTTGAGTGTGGAATACCATAACCTTATGACACATCAGGACTACTTAAAAGGGCACCTAAATGTCCTAATGAAAATAAATTTTAATGTCACTCATTGTTTTGCATTGAGAAATCTACTAGAAATATTTGTGGTCGAAGAGGAAGTTCTACTACTCTGAAATGTTGCCTTGGAGATGCACAGTGAGGAACAGGTAAATGAAATCTTCTCCCTCTAGTTTCATCTTTTCTCTGTGGCTAAAGGAAGTGTTATATAGAAATACAATCATCAGCTCTATCCCACAATCAACAGAAAAAATGTTAAGGGCTGGGTGCAGTGGCTCATGCCTATAATTCCAACACTTTGGGAGGCTGGAGCAGGAGGATCTCTTGAGCCCAGGTGTTCCAGACTGCAGTGATCTATGATTGTGCCACTGCATGTCAGTCTGGATGACAAAGTGAGACCCTGGTCTCTAAAAAAAATAATAATAAAGTTAAGCACAAATTACAAATTGTCTCCTACTTACATAAAGAAGACTTCTTTGTGGATCCTACTATTGTAAATATGAGTTCTTCTAAAGCAAACCATGTGCCTTCTGGGTAGGCAGGTTATCTTGGAAATCAACAGATTTCAGGTTAAAATAGAGAATCACAGCCTCATACTGAAAACAGGAGCCGTATAATTCCTTTCTAATGTAAGTTAAAATCATGGAGCCCACACAAAGTCCTGCTAAATAAATCAGTTGAAACAATCATTAATGGCATTATTGGAAGAAATTAGGGTAAAAAGTTACTGATTTTGTATAGGTTGTTAAAATTAAACAAAAATATAAGAAGTAATACTGGCATAAAATGACTGTTTTTCTTGTATAGAAATTCAATTAAAGTCAAAGGTGTATTTTGGAGCAGTAATATATATTCCCTTGATTTGCTCTATCAGGGCTTTGAATAATTGCAAGACAATTATGCCTCAAATAGATTTTTAGAGTTCTATCTCCTTGTACTGACCTGCAAAAGGATTTTTTATACTCTCTTCTTTTCTATGAACAAACTGAGCTCTGTCTTCCTATGTAAAAGCTTAAGAAGGCTAGAGAAATTTAGAACGATTAAATGAATTATGATTCTGGAAATAAATTGGGGCAGGAAAATGCTGTATGACTTCATGACTCTCTTGCAATAAACGTCTAGTTTGGAAGTTGGATGTGGGAGGAGAATTGGATGCTTGAGGGGGAAAAAATGTGCAGCATGAAGGAAAGCAAAAATATACAACGTTAAGTAATGGTGGGTTATGATTTCAGAGTAACTGAAAATTATTCCAAAAGATAGTCAATGAAAAGGCAAATAGGAGGGAAAGGTCGATATTAGTGAATACAGTAACTCAAGGGTAGTTTCCTCCAGGAGTGCCCTGGAGGAAATAAAAGCTTATACATGGGCCTACTATGTAGACAATATAGTTAGACAAGTTCTGGCCTAACTTCCAGCCATGCACCACCTCTCTCCCTTTACCAGGGGATTCCACAGAGTATATTTCAAGGACCCCCTGCCCTACTTTGAAATAGTCATCATCACTTCCTCACCTGGGATTGGGGGGTCATTCTGATTTTACAGCAGGGAGTCTCCTATTTACATAAAGTGTATTATTTACACAATACACTATATTCAGAAGCAGCCTGGGTGTTGCAGACGAAGGGAGTCTGGGCTAGCAGAGGTCTTTCAGGTCTTCAGTAATGACTAAGCAGTAAGATTCACAATCCACAGGATATGGCATTTTTATAGTACGTAGGAGGATAGCAACTCAGTGCTGTAGCAATATAGAAAACACAAAGAAGGACTAAGCAAAGTGCAGAATGCAACAAATTCAAAGCAATGATGACTTCAGTAGCTATATGTTGTTCTCTGGTAAAGTCTCTGACAGTCAGTTGATTGACAGCAAACATTTGTGAAATATAAACTCTAGACCCAGTACTGAGCAAGGTGCTGTGACATAGACAAAAGCCCAAGGGCAAAAAGCTGTAGCTCAGAACACGGTGCTTATCCACAAGAGCCACTTAAGGAACCAAAATGTGTATAATATTGTGTCAGATTATGTGTCATTAATCATTCAAAACTAGGCATACATATAATAATGTGTCAGTTACTGCTATAGACAAAAAATAAAATGGGCTAGATTCAACAGAGGAGATCTTAAGAATAGTAATTTCGAAAGATTTCTCAAGAGGGAATGCAATAATTCAGCACTCCCCTCCATAGTGTCAGCGAGAGAGAGGTGCAACTAAAAATATGTGGGGGTATTTCATATTTTCATTTTTTATTGTGGTAAAATATGCAAAATATAAAATGTATTAT
Source organism: Colobus angolensis palliatus (assembly GCF_000951035.1). Classification (NCBI taxonomy): domain Eukaryota; kingdom Metazoa; phylum Chordata; class Mammalia; order Primates; family Cercopithecidae; genus Colobus; species Colobus angolensis. The sequence continues at coordinate 944,715 of NW_012117188.1, forward strand.
TACTATGGACTAAATGTTTCTATTCTTCAAAATTCATATGTTGAAACCTTAACCCACAACGTGATTTTACTTGGAAATGGGGCCTTTAGTTGTTAATTAGGTCATGAGGATGCAACCCTCATGATAGGATTAGTCAGTTCCCTTATAAGAAGAGACACAAGAGAGCTTGCTTTTTCTCTCCCTGCTCTCCTTTATGTGAGTATACAAAGAGAAGACAGCCATCTGCAGATCAGGAGGAAGGCCCTCACCAGACACTGAATCTGCTGGATTCTTGATCTTGGACTTCCCAAACTCTGGAAGTGTGAGAGTAAATGTTTATTGTTTAAGCTGCCCATTATATGATAATTTGTTTTGTTATCACTGCCTGAACTAAGACAACCATCTTAACCATTTTTAAGTGTACAAGTCAGTGGCATTTAAGTTCATTCACATTGCTATGCAACTATCACCACCATTCATCTCCAAAAGTCTTTTCAACTTGTAAAACTGAAATTCTGTGCCCATTACACAATAATTCCCCATCGTCTCCTCCCTCATTCCTTAGGAACCACCATTCTGACTTCTGTTTCTATGAATTTGACTACCCCACATACCTCATATAAGTGGAATCATACAGTATTTGTCTTTTTGTGACTTTATTTCCCTTAGAATAATGTCCTCAAGGTTCACCTATGTTGTAGCATCCATCGGACTTTACTTCCTTTTCAAAGCTGAATAATATTCCATTTTATGTATACATCACATATTATGTATCTATTCATCCATCAATAGATGCTTGAGTTGTTTCCAACTTTTGGCTATGGTGAATAATTCTGCTACGAAAAGATATTTGTAAATGTATAAATACCTTTTTGAGATGTGGGATTTTTTTATTTTCATAATCAGTGTGAAGGTGGAGCGGGGAGCATATGCAGAGGTAGGAGCAATAAGAATATCATTTATGACCTTGGTGTCAAGGTGGAAAAAAATGTCCAGCAATTGAAAGACAGTTTTCCACAATCAAGAACTGTCCTACCTAAAATGCCAATTAATGATCCCGTGACAAAACACCACAAGAAGAAGAAATATTAAGAAACAGGCCATTGCAGTAAATCAAGTACCAGGTGATGAAGCCCTGAACTATAGAGGAGATAGCAAAAAAGACGAATAGATAAGTATGAGGAACCTTTGACAAGATTCAAGGCCAACAGTCTGAGATAAGAGTTCTCTGCATGGTGTAAGACAGTTTATTGATCATTACTGGGCCCTGATTTCTTATTTATTTGCAAGATGAAAATATGAATTCTTTCACGTTTCTATCAGTTCTCACATTCTATGGTCTTTTTCCATTAGATTTTGACATTCAACATGACAGTCACACACCTAAATGAGGACATATAGATACTTGACAATCCCTGCTACAAAACCTAATCTTTGGAGAGCTTGTGAAGTTGGCCAAGTTTGACTTGACAATCTCTCAACTATCCTTATGTCAGTACTTTCCCACCAACCACCTGCCCATGAACATTCTTATAGGTTCCTGGCTGCCTAAAACTTCCTGAGGTGCTTTGAGAGGATTTGCCTTTCCAGAGCCATACCCATGCCCACAAATATTTTTCATATTTCTATCAATTGGTAGAAATAATTAGCTACTGCCACATAACAAACCATTCTAAAACCTAGTGCCTTATATTTTAAGACTTAAAATAATTATCAGTTATTACTTCTCATGAGCCATGGGTGGGCTGGGCAGAATTGTTGAACTAGAATGGCATAAGCTGATCTCAACTAGGCTCACTCATAATTCTGTAGTCAGCTAGCTAATCAGCTAGGGCTGGCTAGTCTAGACTACCCTGAGCTTTTTTTATGGGTGTGGCAGGTTTCACAAGAGCAGAAACAAAGTCTCTTAAGGCGTAAACTTGGAGCTGGCATGCTGTCATTTCTGTCACAATATTAGCAAGTAACAAGGCCAGGCTCCATCTCTTAATGAGAGGCACTTTCAAAGTTACACTGCAAATACATGATCACAGAGAAGAATAGAAAAATTGGGTCATTTTTGCAACAAATCAATCAAAACTTCATCTGTCCTCTAGTCTACTCTCCAGAAATAGCTAAGTGACAGCTAGTACTATCACACTAATCAAGAACTTGAATTTCTCAAGAATTAGGGTAAGTCTTTTATCTTGGTAATCTTGGTTAGCACAATGTAAGAGTTAAGGCAAGCCCTGAAGAAATATTTGTTGAAATGACATGAAACCCATTTACAAAGGCATTTTAATGGTTACCACAGAAAAGGGTTTTTCTGACCCTTTCTTCTCTAAGAGTTAAGTAGGCAATTTAAGGATGTGCTTTATAGAACGTTGTTGTGTTGATTTGGACTGTTACCCATCACTGAAAGAACTAAGTCTGTGATTGTAGTACATAGCATATTTTTAAAAATCTTATTTGGCTTGTAACTGTTTTATACCGTGCAAGGGACTCAGTATTTCTTCACTAATGAACAACAGACTGCTGTCAGTTAATAGCTGGACAAAAGCAGCTAAACTAACATCACTAGGGAATTCTCAAAGAGAAGAGGTGGAACTACTCTAAATTAACATATCATGTGGCTTTAGGTTTCTTTGGTTTCATCCCAAAACTGGGTTATCCTTCCTCCCTGCTCTGAGTATTTTTAGAATATTTTACTCAGTTATGAAATATCTGTTGCAGTTTACTCAACATGCATCTTTTCTCCTCTTATGATAGAGCCATCTTTAAAATCTTATCCACCAATTGGCTCTAACTACCAATGATTGGATTAATTGGAGCTTGCTCTTTTGTTTTAAAAAACAAAACATCTAACAATGTGTCTTGTATTTAACACACCAGAAATTATTGTTAAGGTCAGGTAAAACATTGAACTATTTGGAACAATTTAGCAATTCTTGGGTGATTACGGACACAGTCACTGTAAAAAACAAATAATTTAGGCAGACCATGTTCCATTAATTTTGCAAAAAGCACTTATCTAAGTAACAATGAAGATACTGGAACAAATAGGATGTTAAAACATTTGGCCACATATTTTTAATTGGTGTGGATTTGGTCATGGTCAAAACTAACTGCTGAGACTATTATTAAGCCTCTTCTGTATCCCTCTGGAAAACAGGATAATAATAGAACTTATCTCAAATAATATTTGCGAGGGTTAAGTTACCTAATTCAAGTAAAATATTAAGTAAGTATAATGCCTGGCACATAGTAACTAATCATCACTATCAGCTGGAGTTCCGTTCATTTGCTTCACGGATTAGTCATTGCTCTTACACAAAATCAACCCTTGATTTTTATTCTGAACAAATGATGACTCTACTGCATTCCAGCTGAACAAATGATGACTTTATTGCATTCCAGCTGAGCATAGAGCATGATACTATCATTAATAATAATTATTATAATATCAATAATGATATTGTGAAAAATAAAAGATCACTTTATCCAAAGTTTCTTTTTAGAAGGAACTTACCTTCTAAACAGGAATATAAAATATTACTATACCATGACCCCCAAAAAGTAAATATTTAATACCAATGAAAATTGATTATGAGTAAATATCAATATCCAAATGATGTTGATGATTCCCAAGGAAATCTAAAATTGATTGTTTATGTGGAAAAAAAAAGTTAAGTATCTATGTCACAGTGCACACAAATAAATGCCAGATGAAAAAACAAATCTTTATGACCTTGGGGTAGAAAAAATATCTTATTAAGAAAAAAAAAGTGCTGGCCAAGCAGGAAAAGATTAATATATTGAATTCTTTTAAATTCAAGAACTAAAAAGAACATTTTGTGTGAAATAAACAGTGCCATAAATAAATTTTAGAAACAAATAATTGGCACAGAAAAGATAATCGCAACACAAATAACTGTACAATAGTTAGTATTCAAATATATATAAATAAATCTGCAAATGAATAAAAGAAAGTCAAACAACCTAATAGGAAAATATTGAAGAATATAAATATGCAGTTACAAAACCAGAAAACTGAATAACCACTAAACATCAGAAATAATGCTCTACTTCCCTGGTACAAATGAAAACAATTTCAATCTGTAACACATCATCAGGGTAACAAAAAATATTTAAGTCTAGCAAAATCAATAGTTGACAAGAAATGGAGAAAATGGGATTGCTCGGGCATTGCTAAAGGGAATAAAAATTGGCGTCACCTTGAGAGTACTTTGCCATATCTAGTGAATTCTATAGCCTAACTATACCAATACCTACTATACACCCTAGAGAAAATCTCCCACATGTATAATAAGACATAATATACATAATGAGACAATTTAGGAATTTTTATAGCAGCACTGTTTATAAAAGCAAAAAAAAACTCATTAATTATACTAGAGTCATATAATGAAATATTACATAGCATTTAAAATTAAGAACTGTAACTGCATGTTTATGTATTGTTTATAAGTTATACAGCCTGAATGAGCTCCTATAACAAAATACCTTAGACTGGGTAACTTATAAACAATAGAAATTTATTGTTTACAGTTGGGGAGGCAAAAAGTCTAATTTTCACATGTCAGTAAATTCAGTATCTAGTGGAGGATTGCTCTTTGTTCCAAACATTGCTCCTTCCCACTGCATCATCACGTGGAGGAAGGGAAAAATAAAACCCCTCAAGCCTGTTTCACAATGGCTCTAATCTCACACACGAGGGCAGAACCTTCATGACCTAATGGCGTCTTAAAGGCCCCACCTTTTAATACTATCACATTGGAGATTAGGTCCCATCATATGAATTTTAGGGGAGCACTAACATTAAGACCATAGCATGTATGGTATAGATCAACCTTGAAAAAATGATTCTGAATGAAAACAAATTACAAAATGCTACATATAATATGGCATTCACATAAAATTTAAAAACATACAGCGTTGTTATGTAAATGAACTTTGAACACCTGTCAACTTCAAGCAAGTGGCTATATCTGGAAAAGAAGAAAGAGAAGGAAATCTGTGAGGAATTAAAAAAATAACTTTAGTTTCTATAACTTTTTTTTAAATAAAATCCCTTAAGTAAATACATATGGGAAATATAAATATTGTATATAATCTGTTTTGGATATGTACACATTAAAAAATAACATTTGGGAGGAGTATTTTTGGTTTTTTTGAAATATTTCAGAATAAAAGAAAAGGAAAACTTACCAATCCTTTAGGAATACTCATAAAGCCATTAATAAGCCAAAGCCCATTATGATAACATCACACCTCTAGAGCTGTCATTCATTGGATGATTTTGATCTTACAGAAGACAACCAAGACCAAGAAACATCTAAGTTGTCAAACCAAGCTCCAAAACTATGTGTACAAACTCTTGTTATTCCTAACAGAGATTCTCAGTTCCTTATTTAAAGCTACTAAATCTTACTTTAAAAGCTTAGTTAAAAGTTGTAGGGGGCGGAGCAAGATGGCTGAATAGGAACAGCTCCAGTCTCCAACTCCCAGCGCGAAGGACACAGAAGACCGGTGATTTCTGCATTT